>NW_028318277.1:2412500-2504096 GCF_062004578.1 Staurois parvus
GAATAACTTTTTGGTGTTTTTATGTTAACAATAAATTGTAAATATATATTAATGTACTGTATAAGTAAATTAATATATAAAATGTACATTTCTGCTTGGCTTGTATATATTTATTTATTTTATTTTTTTATTAAATAAGCATTTATATATTTACATTTTTAATCGTTTATTGATGTCAATATTAATCCTTTTCGTCAACTTGCTTACAGACCGAGCAGACATGTGCACCCCGAGTACTGTCATGTTTTGACTACTTCCAAATATCCATTACTTCCAAAAGTATTATTAGTTGAAGTTGAGAAATTCCATCTAACTCGATGGGTGCTGAAAAGTTTCTTCTATTTATATTTATTTATTTAATGTATTTTTAGTTTTATATTTTTATTTTATATTTATTTTTTGTTTATTTCTATTTATGTATTTATATGAATATTTATTTACTTATATTCATATCTTTGTTTATATATGTATTTATTTGTGTATTTATTAAATTTATGTACACTGCCAAGCAGATCTGTTTTATCACTCTCATTAACACCCTCTCACACAATCCCCGTCAATTCTTTTCAAAGCGGTGCAGTTCCTGTGCGAATCACGTGCGATATGCCGCACCGCATAAGTTTGAACCCAGGCTTAACTCTCTACTTTGTCCTCCTCTTCCTCCACCCACTAACTCACTCACTGCCCAGGAGATCGCTAATCACTTCAAAAATAAGATTGATACAATTTGTGACGAGATCTCCATTGTACAGATATCCCCCTCACCCTACACTCCTTGTTCACCTGCACAATCTATACTTCCCTTGTTTAACCCAGCTACCATAGAGGTTGGTAAACTTTTTTCTAAAGCCCACCTAACCACCTGTCCCCTGGACCCTGTTCCGCCACTAATACTACGGTCACCCTCTGGCTCCATCCTTCACTCTTTAATTAATATTTTCAATTTCTCCCTTTCTACTGGCATTTTTGGCAACTCTCTAAAACATGCACTAGTCACCCCCATACTTATAAAGGCCTCACTGGACCTCGCCAATCTTGGCAACCTAAAACCCATCTCCTTACTCCCTTTTGCCACCAAACTCCTTGAATGTCTCGTCTACAACCAGGTGAGCTGCCTCCTCATTGCGAATAACCTTCTCGATCCCCTTCATTCTGGATTTCCCCCACAACACTCCACAGAAACTGCTCTCCTAAAACTCACAAATGACATGCTAAACGCTAAAATCAATGGTCACTATTCCGTACTCTTGCTTTTGAACTTCTCCGCTGCTTTTGACACAGTTGACCACCCCCTCCTCCTCAAAGAACTCTATTTACTGGATCTCCATGACTGTACTCTCCATTGGTTCGAATCTTACCTATCTCACCGCACCTTCAGTGTCACTTACAACTCTACCTCCTTCTCTCCTACTTCTCTTACTGTCGGGGTCCCCCAAGGTTCTGTCCTTGAACCTCTCCTATTCTCGATCTACACTTCTTCCTTGGGTCAGCTTCCCATGGTTTCCAATACCATTTCTATGCTGATGACACCCAAATCTATCTCGCTACCCCTCAGCTCACCCCATCACTTTCCTCACGTATCACCGATTTACTAACAAACATATCAGACTGGATGTCACTCCACTTCCTTAAAACTCAATCTATCCAAAACTGACCTCATAATATTTGTTCCCCCACGTGCCTCTTCCCCTGAGTTTTTGGTCAGGATTAATAGCACCACTATCAAACCATCCCAGAATGCCAGGGTGCTGCAGGTGACCCTGGACTCTGAAGTATCCTTTCAGGCCCACATCCAATCCCTGTCCAAATATTGCCACCTCAACCTCCGCAACATCTCCAGAATATGCCCCTTTTTAACCAATGATACCACAAAGCTCCTAATATCTCTTGCCGTGACTACTGCAATTCCCTCCTCATTGGCTTACCTTTACATAGGCTGTCTTCCCTCCAGTCCATCATGAATGCTGCTGTCAGGCTCATCCACCTTACCAACTGTTCAGTGTCTGCTACCCCTCTCTGCCAATCCCTCCACTGGCCTCCATTCAGTGTCCTCCATCCCTCTCTGCCAATCCCTCCACTGGCCTCCACTCAGTGTCCTCCACCCCTCTCTGCCAATCCCTCCACTGGCCTCCACTCAGTGTCCTCCATCCCTCTCTGCCAATCCCTCCACTGGCCTTCATTCAGTGTCCTCTACCCCTCTCTGCCAATCCCTCCACTGGCCTCCATTCAGTGTCCTCCATCCCTCTCTGCCAATCCCTCCACTGGCCTCCATTCAGTGTCCTCCACCCCTCTCTGCCAATCCCTCCACTGGCCTCCACTCAGTGTCCTCCATCCCTCTCTGCCAATCCCTCCACTGGCCTTCATTCAGTGTCCTCTACCCCTCTCTGCCAATCCCTCCACTGGCCTTCATTCAGTGTCCTCCACCCCTCTCTGCCAATCCCTCCACTGGCCTTCATTCAGTGTCCTCCACCCCTCTCTGCCAATCCCTCTACTGGCTTCCACTCGCCCAACGAATAAAATTCAAAGTACTAAAAACAACTTACAAAGCCATCCACCACTCTGCCCCCAGCTACATCACCAACCTGGTCTCAAAATATCAACCAAACCGTTCCTTTCAATCCTCCCAAGACCTTCTGCTCTCTAGTTCCCGTGTCATTTCCTTCCATGCTCCCCTCCAGGACTTCGTCCGAGCTTCTCCCATCCTATGGAACTCCCTACCCCAATCTGCCCGTCTATCTCCTAATCTATCCACCTTTAGATGATCTCTGAAAACCTTTCTCTTTAAAGAAGTCTATCCTGCTTCTAACTAGTAAACCGCCTTTTATTTCCTCCATCAGCCCATCCCCCTACAGCTATTACCTTTTGTATCACTCAACCCTTCCTCCTAGATTGTAAGCTCTAACCAGCCGGGCCCTCTGTTTCCTCTTGTACCAAATTGTATTGTAACTGTAATGTCTGCCTTCATTTTGTAAAGTGCTGCACAAACTGTTGGAGCCATATAAAGTCTGTATAATAAAAATAAATAATAATAATGTATGTTAATATTAAAGTATAACTAAATTGAAAAAAAAATGTTTTAAAGTTGAGAGCGATTAGACCCCCTGTCAGTTTTTATATTGTTGGCGGTGCCCCCGTTAGGGAGATTCACCCTATTTTTCCTATTTACTTTTATCATCAAAAGCGAAAGTAAAAGAAAATCCCGAATTTTGGGTTGCCCTCAGAAAGGAAATCTCCCAATGGGGACACTAAATTCTGGTGACCTGGGGGGCTCCTAATGGATATCCTTCATTTGCAGGGATTCCCTCTCACTTGGGACAGGAAGACAGGGGTTATAGCCCTCCAAAATTAAAAAAAATCTTTGCCTATAGCTACACACTTGCCGATCGCCTAACTAGGAAAATACATCATGACATTGACGTTTAATTGACGGAACCCCGGTATTCATTTTTCCCTCAGGCGCTGGTAAAAGTGATCCAAGAGACACATTGGCAGCAGGATCACTTTAAGAAGCAGAGAGAGGGTTTGTAGAGGGACAGTGTAAAAATGTAAAAAAGTTAATAAAGTAAATATTAATAATAAAAACATGTTAAGCGTCCTCGCCCCCTGTGCTTGCGGAGATCCAGAGATTTGCCCAGTTTCACACAGAATTTCATGCTTGCTCTTTGTTCTAACTTTCTGTCCATGTTGAAATAGCAGATGTGGTAAGGCATGTGGTCAGAATAGCACCAGTTGCACAGCTTCTGATGTACACAGGATGATGTCTTTTGGCAAAAAACACAGCAAACTCCGTACTCCTGCACTTCAGGATGGATTCGGCTAGGGTTATGGTAACATCACGGCAGGGGTGGACTGACGACTCATGGGGCCCCCGGGCAATAGGGGATCATGGGGCCCCTGTGTCCTTGCCCACACTCAAAAAAAGCCTATAAAAGGTACCATTTCATGGGGCCCCCTACTGACCCCGGGCCCTCGGGCAGTGCCTGAGTTCTTGAATGGTCAGTCCGCCCCTGCATCACAGATATCCTGGAAAATGCACTCCTTGCTGCCCTCAACGGACTGGGGTAGTCCAATGTCACTGAATACAAAGAAAAACAAACAGAGGGTGCATCGGCCTAGTGCATTATCGTAAAAATATGTCTTTTGGCACACTGACTTATGAAGGTCGTTGCTCCCTGGGACTGTGTGTGCAGCCTTGTGCTGCCATCTGTTGGCATGTTACAAAACTAGTCTTAAAACTTTTTGATACCACCTCGTACATCTTTGTTAGTTGACATTTTGAAGTTCCATCCGACTCGATTGGTGCTAAAAAGTTTCCTCTATTTATTTATATACAGTTGCAAGAAAAAGTATGTGAACCCCTTGGGATTACGTGGAGTTTTGCATGAATTGGGCATAAAATGTGCTCTGAACGTCATCTAAGTCACAACAATAGAAGAACACAGTCTGCTGAACATAATACTACACAAACATTAGATGTTGCCATGGTTTCATTGCACATAACATGTAAACATTCACAGTGCAGGGAGGAAAAAGTATGTGAGTCCCTAGCTTAATGACTTCTCCCACAGCTAATTGGAGCCAGGAGTGAGCCAACCTTGACTCCAATCAGTGTGATGATATTGGATGTGTTGCTGACAGCTGTCCTGTCCTTAAAAAACACACACCTGTTTTGGGTTTACTGGTTTCAAGAAGCACTGTCTGATGTGAACCATGCCTCGCAGAAAAGAGCTCTCAGAAGACCTACGATCAAGAATTGTTGACTTGCATGAAGCAGGAAAGGGTTACAAAAGTATCTCCAAAAGCCTTGATGTTCATGTGTCCACGGTAAGACAGACTGTCTACAAATGGAGAAAGTTTAGCACTGTTGCTACTCTGGGACTGTGGGACATTTCAAGGGGTTCACATACTTTTTCTTGCAACTGTATATAATTATATTATATATACAGTGCCTTGAAAAAGTATTCCTCCCCCTTGAAATGTCCCACATTTTTTCATGTTACAACCCAAAAACGTTAATGTATTTAATTGGGATTTTATGTGATAGACCAACACAAAGTGGCACATAATTATGAAGTGGAAGTAAAATGATAAATGGTTTCCAAAATCTTTTACAAAAAAATCTGTGAAAAGTGTGGTGTGCATTTGTATTCAGCCCCCTTTGCTCTGATACCCCAACTAAATCTAGTGGAACCAACTGCCTCCAGAAGTCACCTAATTAATAGAGCCCACCTGTGTGTCATGTAATCGCAGAGATCCACGGCTCAGGTGGGAGAATCTGTCCACAGCAGGGGCGGACTGACCATTCAAGCACTCGGGAACTGCCTGAGGGCCCGGGGTCAGTAGGGGGCCCCATGAGATGCCCTTGGTACCTTTCATTAGCTGTTTCATAGGCTTTTTTCAGTGTGGACGAGGACACAGGGGCCCCAGGATCCCCTTTTGCCCGGGGGCCCCATGAGTTGTCAGTCCGCCCCTGGTCCACAGGACAACTATTAGTCGTGCTCCACAAATCTGACCTTTATGGAAGAGTGACAAGAAGAAAGCCATTGTTGGAAGAAAGCCATAAGAAGTCCCATTTGCAGTTTGTGTGAAGCCATGTGGGGTACACAGCAAACATGTGGAAGAAGGTGCTCTGGTCAGATGAGACCAAAATTTAACTTTTTGGCCTAAAAGCAAAATGCTATGTGTGGCGGAAAACTAACACTGCACATCACCCTGAACACACCATCCCCACCGTGAAACATGGTGGTGGCAGCATCATGTTGTGGGGATGCTTTTCTTCAGCAGGGACAGGGAAGCTGGTCAGAGTTGATGGGAAGATGGATGGAGCCAAATACAGGGAAATCTTAGAAGAAAACCTGTTAGAGTCTGCAAAAGACCTGAGACCGGGGCAAAGGTTCACCTTCCAGCAGGACAACGACCCAAAACATCCAGCCAGAGCTACAATGGAATAGTTTAGATCAAATCATATTCATGTGTTAGAATGGCCCAGTCACAGTCCAGACCCAAATCCAATGGAGAATCTGTGGCAAGACTTGAGAATTGCTGTTTCCAGACGCTCTCCGTCCAATCTGACAGAGCTTGAGCGATTCTGCAAAGAAGAATGGGCAGAAATGTCCCTCTCTAGATGTGCAAAGCTGGGAGAGACGTCCCCAAAAAGACTTGCAGCTGGAATTGCAGGGAAAGGGGGTCCTACAAAGTATTGACTCCGGGGGGCTGAATACAAATGTCGCCACACTTTTCACAGATTTATTTGTAAGATATTTCTCATTTCCTTCCACTTCACAATTATGTGCCACTTTGTGTTGGTCCATCACATCAAATCCCAATAAAATACATTGACGGTTCTGGTTGTAACATGACAGCAAGGGGAACATTTCAAGGGGGGGGACTTTTTCAAGGTACTATATAGTATTCTAGAATGATTTATATATATTTATGTTTATTTTATGTCTTCTCGCCCACTCATATACAGACCACACAGAAATGTACGTCCGGAAACAAAGTATTTCATGATTTGATTAATCCAAAAAAGAAAACGTACATCTTTGTTACTCGACATTCCGCAATTCCATCCGACTCGATGGGTGCTGAAAAGTTTCCTCTTTCTTCCATTATTACTTTTTATTTCATCTGACTTTGTGGTTTAGTTTAAGGTAAATAAGAGCTGAAAGAAGCGGGCACAAAGAGGACGAGGGCGGATTGCGACATGCGATACAGTCAGCCTATGACTCAGCGCTGGTGTACACAATGTATGGATCGGGTTCTCCTCTTTGTCTGAGTGATGTGTCGGGGGCGGCACTGTGGGCTTCGGGGACTTTGTCTGTCCGGCACCTTTTGGAAGTCGGGGATGAAAGGAATAATCGTGTTGCGATCTTAGATGTCAAATGAATTCGCCCTTTTTGAGGTTTTATTTCACACAGGCCACTGCGGCTATAGATAAAAGGAGCCTGTGAAGAGCGGTGCTGGAGGCAACTCATAGCGTGTCAGCCATTGTTGCAGTGAGGGGCCCTTAATGGCTTAAACCTGACCTCCAGCCTTCCCTTCGGTCTTGCACAGGTGTACCGGCTCCTCTCCTGGACTGAAATGGCTTCCTATGATTTCACTGCACACTGTGAGCTTCATGCAGTGTAGATTAGAAGTAGCAGCAAGTCAGATAGAGCTCTGCCTCATTTCCTGGCTGGAGGATATCCAGCATCAGCTAGTCAAGGGGTCTCCAAACTTTCTGAACAAAGGGCCAGTTTTCTGTAACCCGTGGGAGTGGAAAATGCAGCATAAATAGTGCCCGATCATTGGTGCCAGTAGAAGGAATAGCGCCCTATTATTGGTATCAGTGAGAGGAATAGTGCCCCAGCAGTGGTGTCAGTGGAAGGAATGGCTCCCCAACATTGGTGTCAGGGAAGAACTGGTGCTCCAGCATTGATGTCAGGGAAGGGCTGGTGCTCCAGCATTGGTGTCAGGGAAGGACCGGAGCCCCAACATTGGTGTCAGGGAAGAACTGGTGCTCCAGCATTGGTGTCAGGGAAGGACTGGTGCTCCAGCATTGGTGTCAGGGAAGGACTGGTGCTCCAGTATTGGTGTCAGTGGCAGGAGTAGTGCACCATCGATGGTAGCAGTGCCCCAGTATTAGTGTCAGTGGAAGGAATGGTTCCCCAACACTGGTATAAATGAAAGAAAATTTGCCCATATACTGGTGTCAGTAGAAGGACCACTGCCCCAACATTGGTGTCAGGGAAGGACTGGTGCTCCAGCATTGGTGTCAGGGAAAGACCGGTGCCCCAACATTGGTGTCAGGGAAGGACTGGTGCTCCAGCATTGGTGTTAGGGAAAGACTGGTGCTCCAGCATTGGTGTCAGGGAAGGACCAGTGCCCCAACATTGGTGTCAGGGAAGGACTGGTGCTCCAGCATTGGTGTCAGGGAAGGACTGGTGCTCCAGCATTGGAGTCAGGAAAGGACTTGTGCTGCAACATTGGTGTCAGGAAAGAACCGGAGCCCCAACATTGGTGGCAGGGCAGGACTGGTGCTCCAGCATTGGTGTCAGGAAAGGACTGGTGCTCCAGCATTGGTGTCAGGGAAGGATTGGTGCTCCAGCATTGGTGTCAGTGGCAGGAGAAGTGCACCATCGATGGTAGTAGTGCCCCAGTATTGGTGTCAGTGGAAGGAATGGTTCCCCAACACTGGTATCAATGGGAGGAATAGTGCCGCATCATTGGTATCAGTGGGAGGAATAGTGCCCCATCATTGGTATCACTGGGAGGAAATGTACCCCAACATTGGTGTCAGGGAAGGACTGGTGCTCCAGCATTGGTGTTAGGGAAAGACTGGTGCTCCAGCATTGGTGTCAGGGAAGGACTGGTGCCCCAACACTGGTGTCAGGGAAGGACTGGTGCTCCAGCATTGGAGTCAGGAAAGGAATTGTGCTGCAACATTGGTGTCAGGGAAGGACCAGTGCCCCAACATTGGTGTCAGAAAAGGACCGGCGCCCCAACATTGGTGTCAGGGAAGGACCTGTGCTCCAGCATTGGTGTCAGGGTAGGACTGGTGCTCCAGCATTGGTGTCAGTGGCAGGAGTAGTGCACCATCGATGGTATCAGTGGGAGGAAAAGTGCCCCATCTTTAGTGTTAGCGGGAGTAATAGTGTTCTGTAGGTAATATCAGTGGGATGAATTATGTCCCAATATTGGTGTTAGTGGAATGGTGCCTCATATCAGTGGGAGGAATAGTGCCCCAAGGGCCAGATAAAGGCAATCAAAGGGCCGCATCCAGCCCCCGGGCCACAGTTTGGAGACTACTGATCTAGTCCATTCCTCCCCAGCCTGGCTCCACCCCTTTCTTTCATTGGATTTCAGTCAATTCCATCACAAAAGCTTCATATGCGGCCATTACCTAGGGTGGTCTGCATTCAAATTCAGTCTACCTAAAAATGCCCACTCGGCCAGACTGATATCCACACATTAAGACAATATTTAACATTTGCATAACTCCTCCCATAAGCCAGCCCACTGCTTGCATTAGGACTAAGGACTGACCCTAGGTTCACACCTAAGCTTTTTCCACAGAGTTTTGCATTCTGCAGGTACATACTACAGGCCATTTAACATGATTTCCTATGGGACAAGTTCACATCTCCACGTTTTCACCCGGGGAGTTTTTTGGAAAGGATCAGGGACTTTTTTGAACGCAAAAAGTTGAGTTTTTGGTTCTATAGACTTCAATGGAAGCGCTGCAGAAAAGCATGGAGTGTGTCTGTGCTGCATCACTAGGTCTAAAACAAAGTATGTAATAAAGATGGAAAGATTCCATTCAAAAATGTCACTAGCATGTTCAGTAACGTGCAAATTCGGAATATTGCTGCACTCCTTTATTGAAACATTAAAATGGAATCACAGGAATGACAGGAACAATAAGAAGGTGATGCGTTTCGCACTAAATTCAGCGCTTACTCAAACCTCAGGAGCAGGGGCGGACTGACAACTCATGGGGCCCCTGGGCAATAGGGGATCATGGGGCCCCTGTGTCCTTGCCCAAACTCAAAAAAGCCTATGAAAAAGGTACCAGGGGCATCTCATGGGGCCCCCTACTGACCCCGAGTTTCCAAATGGTCAGTCTGCCTCTGGTCAGGAGGTTACATGAAATATAAGCAGAGTAAGCTTCAACTTTAAAGCACAAAATGGTTTATTTAGTTTTGAATTCTGGATGTTATTGCTGTGTCCCTATTGGCAGGGCTGCTGTTAGAAACCACGGGGCCCCTTACAGTCAACCTGAAAGCCGCCTCCTCCCCCCAAACCACAGGGTTCCATACAGCCATCCTAACAGGGCTCCCATCCCAACAAAAAAAACGAAGTTTACTTTGCTGCAGTTATGAATGTGTTAGGAACGTAAGGATGCCCCATCGTTTGATGAAAATGAAAATGATCGACCTACAGAGGACTGAATTCAAAGACTCCCCGAAAATCAAAGTGAAAAAATGATGCAGCAGGCGAGTCCATTTTGCTGAGATGTCATTGCAGCAACTCAGAATGGTCCTCAGTAGTTTGTATGGCCCCCACGTGCTTGTATGCATGGCTGACAACGTCAAGCCATGCTCCTAATGAGACCATGGATGGTGTCCTGGGGTGTTTCCTCCCAGATCTGGACCAGGGCATCACTGAGCTCCTGGACAGTCTGAGGTGCAACCTGGCGGTGGCGGATGGACCGAAACATGACATCCCAGAGGTGTTCTATTGGATTTAGGTCAGGCGAGCGTGGGGGCCATTCAGTGGTATCAATTCCTTCATCCTCCAGGAACTGCCTGCATACTCTCCCCACATGAGGCCGGGCATTATTGTGCACCAGGAGGAACCCAGGACCCACTGCACCAGGAGGAACCCAGGACCCATTGCACCAGGAGGAACCCAGGACCCATTGCACCAGGAGGAACCCAGGACCCACTGCACCAGGAGGAACCCAGGGCCACCAGGAGGAACCCAGGACCCACTGCACCAGGAGGAACCCAGGGCCACCAGGAGGAACCCAGGACCCACTGCACCAGCGTAGGGTCTGACAATTGGTCCAAGGATTTCATCCCGATACCTAATGGCAGTCAGGGTGCCATTGTCTAGCCTGTAGAGGTCTGTGCGTTCCTCCATGGATATACAGTTGCAAGAAAAAGTATGTGAACCCCTTGGGATTACGTGGAGTTTTGCATGAATTAAGCATAAAATGTGCTCTGAACGTCATCTAAGTCACAACAATAGAAGAACACAGTCTGCTGAACATAATAATACACAAACATTAGATGTTGTCATGGTTTAATTGCACATAACATGTAAAAATTCACAGTGCAGGGAGGAAAAAGTATGTGAGGCCCTAGCTTAATGACTTCTCCCAGAGCTAATTGGAGCCAGGAGTGAGCCAACCTTGACTCCAATCAGTGTGATGATATTGGATGTGTTGCTGACAGCTGTCCTGCCCTTAAAAAACACACACCTGTTTTGGGTTTACTGGTTTCAAGAAGCACTGTCTGATGTGAACCATGCCTCGCAGAAAAGAGCTCTCAGAAGACCTACCATCAAGAATTGTTGACTTGCATGAAGCTGGAAAGGGTTACAAAAGTATCTCCAAAAGCCTTGATGTTCATGTGTCCACGGTAAGACAGACTGTCTACAAATTGAGAAAGTTTAGCACTGTTGCTACTCTCCCTAGGCGCGGTCGTCCTGTAAAAATGACTGCAAGAGCACAGCGCAGAATGCTCCATGAGGTAAAGAAGAATCCCAGAGTGTCAGCTAGAGACCTACAGAAATCTCTGGCACATGCTAACATTTTTGTTGACACATCTACAATAAGGAAAACATTAAACAAGAATGGAGTACATGGGAGGACACCACGGAGGAAGCCATTGCTGTCCAAAAAGAATATTGCAGCACGTTTGAAGTTTGCAAAAGAGCACCTGGGTGTTCCACAGCACTACTGGCAAAATATACTGTGGACAGATGACACCAAGATTGAGTTGTTTGGGAAGAACACACAACACTATGTGTGGAGAAAAAAAGGCACAGCACACCAACATCAAAACCTCATCCCCACTGTGAAACATGGCGGAGGGAGCCTCATGGTTTGGGGCTGATTTGCTGCCTCAGGGCCTGGACGGATTGTTGTCATTGATGGGAAAATGAATTCCAGAGTTTATCAAGACATTTTGCAGGAAAACGTACGACCATCTGTCCGCCAACTGAAGCTCCGCAGAGGATGGGTGATGCAACAGGACAATGACCCAAAGCATACAAGTCATTCAACAAAACAATGGCTGCAACAGCACAGAATACGCCTTCTGGAGTGGCCCAGTCAGAGTCCTGACCTCAACCCCATTGAAATGCTGTGGCATGACCTTAAGAGAGCGATTCACACCAGACATCCCAAGAATATTGCTACATTGAAACAGTTTTGTGAAGAGGAGTGGTCCAAAATGACTCCAGATCATTGTGCAGGTCTGATCTGCAACTACAGGAAACGTTTGGTTGAGGTTATTGCTGCCAAAGGAGGGTCAACCAGTTATTAAGTCCAAAGGTTCACATACTTTTTCCTCCCTGCACTGTGAATGTTTACATGTTATGTGCAATTAAACCATGGCAACATCTAATGTTTGTGTAGTATTATTTTTAGCAGACTGTGTTCTTCTATTGTTGTGACTTACATGACGTTCAGAGCACATTTTATGCCCAATTCATGCAAAACTCCACGTAATCCCAAGGGGTTCACATACTTTTTCTTGCAACTGTACCTCCCCAGACCATCACTGACCCGCCACAAAAACGGTCATGGAGAACCATGTTACAGGCAGCAGAACATTCTCCACGGCTTCTCCAGTTCCTTTCACGTCTGTCACATGTGCTCAGGGTGAACCTGCTCTCATCTGTGAAAAGCACAGGGTGCCAGTGGTGGACCTGCCAATTCTGGTGTTCAAAGGCAAATGCCAATCGAGCTCTATGGTGCCGGGCAGTGAGCACAGGGCCCACTAGAGGACGCCGTACCCTCAGGCCACCCGTGGGGAAGAGGCCCTTATTATTATTAATAGAGGGACAAGGTTTTATCTTTTTGTTATTTTGTGTGCATGGGGGCCCCCATTGACGTCTATACCATCATCAAGGATAAGGGTCTGGTATGTATGTTTAGAAAGAACCCCATGCAGGTTTTTTTTTGTAATTCATGTGTGGTCCTCCATTAACATCTATACGGGTCCCTTACATAGAATAAGGGTCTGCTATAGACGAAGGGAATCCCCAGCTGCTTTTCTTACAAACAGAAGTAAGTGACTGGGAGCTGTCATTTGTCGGCAATTTGAACAGCGTTCTTTCTTCGTTCCCAATAGTGCAAATGTAAAGTCAACCGATTTAGAGTGCGACTTTGATCCAAGGTTACATTCCCTTGATCAAAGTCACACCAAAAGTTGCATCAAAGTACTGCAGGAACCTTTTCTATAGTCGCTGCAACTTTAAAGGAAAAGTTCACCTTTGCAAACATGTTACATGTTCCACTCGTTTTTAGGGTGGAACATGTAACATGTTCCCATAGTCGCAGTCGCACCCGCCGCCCCCCCTCCCTCTGACAGATAGTACGGAGAAAAGTCTCCCCATACTATCTGTCAGATTTTAAAACTGTGAAGGCTGTGCGGGGCTCCGCCCACACAGCCGCATCATTCTTTCACAGACTTCCGTGAATGAATGAATGAACTGCAAGTCCGACAGCCTTACCAGCTGTGGGCTTGTAGTTTTCAGTGAACTACCACAGGGCTGTGGACCATACATCCCATACATCCCGCACATCCTGTACATCCCATACATCCCGTACATCCCGTACATCCCATACATCCCGTACACCCTGTACATCTCGTACATCCCGTACATCCCATACATCCCGTACATCCCGTACATCCCATACATCTCGTACATCCCGTACATCCCATACATCCCGTACACCCTGTACATCCCATACATCTCGTACATCCCGTACATCCCATACATCCCATACATCTCGTACATCCCGTACATCCCGTACATCCCATACATCCCGTACACCCTGTACATACCATACATCTCGTACATCCCGTACATCCCATACATCTCGTACATCCCATACATCTCGTACATCCCATACATCCCGCACATCCTGTACACCCTGTACATCTCGTACATCCCGTACACCCTGTACATCCCATACATCTTGTACACCCTGTACATCCCATACATCTCCTACATCCCGTACATCCCGCACATCCTGTACATCTCGTACATCCCGTACACCCTGTACATCCCATACATCTCGTACATCACGTACATCCCATACATCTCGTACATCCTGTACATCCCTTACATCCCATACATCCCTTATATCCCATACATCTCGTACACCCCGTACATCCTATACATCTCATACATCCCTTACATCCCGTACACCCCGTACATCCCGTACATCCCGTACATCCCGTACACCCCGTACATCCCGTACATCCCGTACATCTCGTACATCTCATACATCTCGTACATCCTGTACATCCCTTACATCCCATACATCTCGTACATGTCGTACATCCCATACATCTCGTACATCCCTTACATCCCGTACATCCCTTACATCCCGTACATCCCTTACATCCCGTACATCCCGTACATCTTGTACATCCCTTACATCTCATACATCTCGCACATCCTGTACATCCCTTACATCCCATACACCTTGTACATCTTGTACAACTCATACATCCCATACATCTCGTACATCCTGTACATCTCGTACATCACGTACATCCCTTACATCTCGTACATCCCGTACATCCCTTACATCTCGTACATCCCGTACATCCCGTACATCCCTTACATCCCTTACATCCCATACATCTCGTACATCATGTACATCTCATACATCCCGTACATCTCGTACATCATGTACATCTCATACATCCCTTACATCCCATACATCTCGTACATCCCATACATCCCTTACATCCCATACATCTCTTACATCCCATACATCTCGTACATCATGTACATCTAATACATCCCTTACATCTCGTACATCCCATACATCCCGTACATCTCGTACATCCCGTAAATCCCGCACATCACGTAGATCTCGTACATCCCATACATCCCGTACATCTCGGACATCCCATACAGCTCGTACACCCCATACATCTCGTACATTCCGTATATACCATACACCACGTACACCCCGTACATCCCGTATACCCTGAACATCCTGTACACTCTGGACATCCCTTACATCCCGTGCACCCCATACATCCCGTACACCCCGTACTTCCAGTACATCCCATACACTCCAGACATCCCTTACATCTCGTACACCCCCTACATCCCTTACATCCCGTACATCTTGTACATCCCATACATCCCGTACATCTCGTACATCCTGTACATTTCGTACATCTCGCACATCCCATGCACCTCGTACATCCCATACATCCCGTACATCCCATACATCTCGTACATCCTGTACAACTCGTACATCCCATACATCTCGTACATCCTGTACATCCCTTACATCCCATACATCTCGTACATCCTGTACATCTTGTACATCACATACATCCCTTATATCTCGTACATCCCGTACATCCCTTACATCGCATACATCTTGTGCATCCCGTACATCCCATACATCTCTTACATCATGTACATCTCATACATCCTGTACATGTCATACATCATGTACATCTCATACATCCCATACATCTCGTACATCATGTACATCTCATACATCCCTTACATCCCACACATCTCGTACATCCCATTACATCCCTTACATCCCTTACATCCCATACATCCCGTACATCCCTTATATCCCATACATCTCGTACATCATGTACATCTCATACATCCCTTACATCTCGTACATCCTATACATCCCGTACATCTCGTACATCCTGCAAATCCCGTACATTTCGTACATCACGTACATCCCGTACATCTCGTACATCCCGTACATCCTGTACATCTTGGACATCCCATACATCTCGTACATCACGTACATCACGTGCATCCCATACATCCCGTACATCCCGTACATCCCGTACACCCCATACATCTTGTACATCCCGTACACCCCATGCATCCCGTACACCCAGTACATCCCGCACACCCTGAACATCCTGTACATCCCGTACACTCTGGACATCCCTTACATCCCGTACACCCCATACATCCCGTACACCCTGTACTTCCAGTACATCCCGTACACTCCAGACAGCCCATACATCTCATACATCCTGTACACCCCGTACATCCCACACACCCCTTATATCCCGTACACCCCGTACACCCTGTACATCCCGTACACCCCACACACCCCATACATCCTGCACACCCTGTATATCCCGTGCATCCCATACATCCCGTACATCCCATACACCCCATACATTCTGTGCACCCCATACATTCCGTACATCCCATACACCCCATACACCCAGTACACCCCATACATCTCATACATCCCATACATCCTGTACACCCCGTACATCCCGTACACCCCATACATCCCCTACGGCAAGCAGATATACTGAAAGGTCTGCAGGAGACCTGCATGGCATCAATGATCTACTGATCGCTGAGGCAATGCTTTCCAGACTGCTTTGGACAAAAATAGTAAATGCACATTTTTTTTACCTGCAAAAAAATGTGCAATTATTATTTTTGTCCAAAAGGTGAACTTATCCTTTAAGTCAGGTACCATTAAATTCAGTGGGCTGTGACTTGTCATGCGACTTTATTCAAAGTCACATGACAAGTCGCATTAGTGGGAATGGAGCCTAAATGTCATTTTTGCTGTAGTAGGTTGTAGCTGTGTCACTTCACAGTCAGGTTCAGAAAATCCCCCAGGCAATTTTAAAGGCATTTTTGCATTTTTAATGCTGTCCTTTAAGCTTTATTAAAATCCCATCTCCCAGCCGAACTGAATTTTTAAAATGTTTTATTCTTTGAAACATTGTTTCCCCAGGGGTGTATCCAGATCCCTTTTGCCATTTGTTTGACAATCTCTTACCTTCCTAAAAAATTGGCAAAACACATTTTTTAACATTTAGTTCCCGTAACTTAAACCCTTGTACGGTGTACATAGTACATCGGTGGTGGGTGGCAGGGAAAAGGGGGGAGTACACGAAGCCATTGGGAGTGTGTGTAAGTCTAACAAGCTGACTGTTTACTGTCACACCCCCTGTATGCGTCGTCCCCCATGTAGGGCTGCTGTTAGAAACCACAGGTCCCCGTACAGCCAACCTGACAGGCCCCCCGCCCCAAAAAAAAACAAAGTTTTCTATGCTTCAGTTATGAATGAACACAGTGAGAGATCAGTATCAATCACTCATTGAGTTCATTCAAGAAAGGAAGGGCTGGAAAATTTGACATATTTACCCGGACCCATTCCCTGCTCTCTGTCTTGTGTCCTTGCAGCTGCCAGTAAGAAGGAGAGGAAGGAAGCCGGCAGTATTGAGGGTGCGGTGGCACACAGGAGGATAATTACTGGAACCAATCCCCTGTGTGTCTCTCTCTGCAGCAGCAGAAAGCCAGCAGGAGGGAGAAGAGAAGAAGCCAGCTTACCGCTGCTGCAGAGAGATCCATACATGAGATCGCCTATATGGAAGAAAAATATATTTGAAATATATTTAAAAAATATTCTTCCCAAATATATTGACATATACCGTATTTTCCGGCGTATAAGACGACTGGGCGTATAAGACAACCCCCTATTTTTCCTGTTAAAATATAGGGTTTGAGCTATACTCGCCGTATAAGACTACCCCTCTTCCAACGCACACCAAATAAAAATGAAAAAACATCAGATTTGATTTCAATATGGTATGGTATTTCAGTATGGTATTCCAATGATGGGGTGCTATTCCTCCCACTGACACCAATGATGGGGCACTACTCCTCCCACTGATACCAATGATGAGGCACTACTCCTCCCACTGACACCAGTGATGGGGCACTATTCCTCCCACTGACACCAATGATGGGGCACTATTCCTCCCACTGACACCAATGATGGGGCACTATTCCTCCCACTGATACCAATGATGAGGCACTACTCCTCCCACTGACACCAATGATGGGGCACTATTTCATCCACTGACACCAATGATGGGGCACTATTCCTCCCACTGATACCAATGATGGGACACTATTCCTCCTACTGACACCAATGATGGTGCCCCATCATTAGTGTCAGTGTGTGAGGAATAGTGTCCCATCATTAGTGTCAGTGGGAGGAATAGTGCCCCATCATTAGTCAGTGGGAGGAATAGTGCCCCATCATTGGTGTCAGTGGGAAGAATTGTGCCCCATCATTGGTGTCAGTGGGAGGAATAGCGCCCCATCATTGGTATCAGTGGCAGGAATAGCGCCCCATCATTGGTGTCAGTGGGAGGAATAGCGCCCCATCATTGGTATCAGTGGGAGGAATAGTGTCCCATCGTTGGTGTCAGTGGAAGGAATAGTGCCCCATCGTTGGTATCAGTGGGAGGAATAGTGCCCCATCATTGGTATCAGTGGGAGGAATAGTGTCCCATCATTGGTGTCAGTGGGAGGAATAGTGCCCCATCATTGGTATCAGTGGAAGGAATAGTGTCCCATCATTGGTATCAGTGGGAGGAATAGTGTCCCATCATTGGTGTCAGTGGGAGGAATAGTGCCCCATCATTGGTATCAGTGGAAGGAATAGTGCCCCATCATTGGTGTCAGTGGGGGGGGGAATAGTGCCCCATCGTTGGTGTCAGTGGGTGAGGAACAGTGCCTCATCGTTGGTGTCAGTGGGGGAGAGGAATAGTGCCAAGAGTGTCACAGCATGGTGCTGCTGCACACTTACTGGCCGCTCCCTCACTCGATTTTCGCGGGGCTGCTTGGCTCCGCCTCCTCACCGGTGATTTGTCACCTGTGTGCCTTTCCAGTGCTGGCACCCAATCACCGGAGAGGAGGCGGAGCCGAGCGGCCGCGCGACCATCGAGCGGCCGAACTGAAAAAGGAGCAGCCGCACTTCCTGGACCGGATCGTCGTGGGACCGGGACCGGAGCCAGGTAAGGTACAGCAGCCCCCTGCCCGCCCCTGTACTTAGTGTCCCTTCCGTTGGAGGAGGAGGGGGGGCGGCACCACGCCGCCCCTCGAAAAAGTGGCGCCCTGACACCAGCTTGCCGTATACCGGCATATAAGACGACCCCCGACTTTTCAGAAGATTTTCATGGGTTAAAAAGTCGTCTTATACGCCGGAAAATACGAAATGCTACAATTTTGGCCGTATTCAGTATATTTCAAAATATATTTCAATAAATATGTATATATATATATATATATATATATATATACTCTATGTGAAAAACATTTTTAAAAATATATTTTGTTAAAATATATTCTTCAGATTTTTTTTAACATATAAAAAAGTCATTTGAACATATATTTGTAATTGCATTCCAAAAATGTAGAGTTGTATTTTTAAGGACATACAGCATATTTCAAATGTATTTTTAAAAACACACGTTTCAAAATGCAGTACATATATATATATATATATATATTTATATTTATTGAAATGAAATATATTTTTAAATATATATTGAATATGGCCAAAGTTGTAGCATTCAAATATATGTCAATACATTTGAGAAGAATATTTAGAAAATATATTTCAAATATATTTTGCTTCCATGTGGGGCGGTTCCAGTAATCGCCAACCCCCGCCATGCATATCACCCTCCCTGCCCACATCTGTGCCCCGTACAGGAGGACTGGTGGTACCCCCAGGGGCAGATTGACAACTCATGGGGTCCCCGGGCAATAGGAGATCATGGGGCCCCTGTGTCCTTGCCCAAACTCAAAAAAGCCTATGAAAAAGGTACCAGGGGTATCTCATGGGGCCACCTACTGCCCCTGGGCCCTCGGGCAGTGCCGAGTTTCCAAATGGTCAGTCTGCCTCTGGTACCCCCTTATCCGTGGCCCTATGCCCATGCCATCTTTACTGGGCTCCGCATGCCCATTGGTGGACCCAGGACTGGCATGGCAGGCGCTGCCTGATAGAGGGGAGGGAGATCAATGAATGTCTGTTTGCTGATCTCCCCTTCCTACTAATAATCTGGAAGCTTTTAGTAACGTTCACTGAACCCAGATACGTTCAGCTCATCCCTAATCCCATCTACGTTCCCTCAGTCATGCACCCAGGGCAGTGGATAAGAGGGTACCACCAGTCCTCCTGTACGGGGCCCAGGCCAGCAGGGGTTAATCGGATATGGACAGGGATGATGATCTTCTCCTCTCCCTCCTGCTGGTATTCAGCTGCTACAGAGAGAGCTATACAGGGGATTGGTTCCAGTAGTTAACCCCCCACTGCACCCATCGCCCTCCCTGTGTACAATACGTTTTCCCTCTACTGCCCTGGCCCCCCCGTGTGACACCCCTCCGCACCCCTGCAGTTCTGCTCGCTTCCTTCCTCTCCTCCCCACTGGCAGCTGCAAGAACACAATAGGATCCTTCAGAATGGAAAGTGGGGGAAGGTTCCGGTAAGTATGTTACATTTGCCAGCCCCTTCCTTTCATGAATGAACACAATGAGGTATCGGTACCAATCACTCACTGTGTTCATTCATAACTGAAGCCTAGTAAACGGTGTTTTTATTGGGGGGAGGGCCTGTGAGGTTTGCTGTACAGGGAGCTGTGGTTTCTAACAGCAGCCCTACACGGGGGACGACACATACAGGGGGTGTGACAGCAAACAGTCAGCTGGTTAGACTTACACACACTCCCAACGGCTTCGTGTAAACCACCCCCCCCCCCCTCCCTCTTTCCCTGCCACCACCGATGTACTACGTACACAGTACAAGGGTTTAAGTTAATGGCAACTAATTTTGGCAATTTTTGGCAATTTTTTAGGCATTGTCAAACAAATGGCAAAAGGGATCTGGATACAGCCCTGGGGAACCGAATGTTTCAAAGAATAAAACATTTTAAAAATTCAGTTTGGCTGGGAGATGAGATTTCAATAATGCTTAAAGGACCACATTAAAAACTGTACTTTTGTATGGGGTGGTGGGCCCTGTCATGTTGGCTGTATGGGGCCCCATGGTTTCTAACAACAGCCATGCATGCACCCTCCACAGCAATAACCCCTGACTACATAAGCCGGCTCCGATTCTATTCCCAGTTTATTCTAAACAGGAAACATAGCGACTTTGCGGTTTTCCCAAAAAAATTCTTGAGTCATCGACTTTAATTCCAGCTTAGCCTCTGGAAATCTTCTTAAATTCTTGATAACTTTGCATTAAGGAGCGAGGAGCCTGGGCGAAAAAAAAAAAGAAGTAATTTCAGCAACGCATAAAGCCAAAGAAACAAAAATAGAATCTTGACTTTTCTATAGCCATCGTCCAAACTGAATTTGGCAAAAGCCGAAAAGCCTTCGCTACAATGAACGGCTTGTGGATATTGTTTAATGCGCGTAGCGGCGTGTTTAACCGTAATTACAGAGCTTTATTGTCAAACACGTGCTATTAAAGGTTCCGTCGATGTAGCGCCGTGCTGCGTTTTATCCCAGCCGCGGCGGAGCCCTGCATTGATTCCTTCGCCGGAGCAGAAACGAACGCCTATAATTGTCGCGCTCCGCTGTGAGTCTGTTCATCAGAAGCGGCAAGTAAATGCTCATAATTGTACAGTCTTGCTGGCAAGAGCGTCTTAAGGCTATAATTAACTGGAACAGCGGCGCACCGAGGATTTGGGCTTCGGAGGGGCTCGGATGAAAAGGACGCCCGGCATCCGAGGCTCGCTAGTTATTAAGCCCCCGAAGAGGATCAGCTCATGTGAAGTGTTGTGCTGCCACACATATTAGGGGACTGAAGGTGAAAAGTTCAAAGGCAATTTGGGGAAAAAAAGTTGACATCGCCTTCAGTGATATGGAAGGATGGAGGGGCGGGCAGACGCCATAGTTGTCAAAATCACGCAAAAAAAATTCCAAGCACATTTTGCTGATAAAGATGGCAAATCTTCACCAAGAATGCAAGGGTTTATGCAGGCCATAGACGGGTCGAAAATTGGCTATTAAAAAAAAAAAAAAAAAAAATTGTTTGTTCAATCGGCCGACGTTACCACCAACGGTAAAAAAAATAGTCCGATTTTCGTCCCGTCTACGTCCGGCATTTAATTACTTCTGTCCCTGCAGAGAGCTCCGCTATTATATTTGAACTGAAAAAGTATAGCGGTTGCAACAATGTATCCATTTGTATCCATTTCAGATACAGATGTTTTTATTCGGATACAAATAGATACATTGTTGCAACCGCAATACTTTTTCATGTCAAATATAATAGTGGACTGGAATTCTGCTTTTTCTTCTTTTTCTTCTTCTTTTCTTCATCTTCTTCTTCTTCTTTTTCTTCATCTTCTTCTTTTTCTTCCTCTTCTTTTTCTTCTTCTTTTTCTTCATCTTCTTCTTCTTTTTCTTCTCTTCTTCTTTTTCTTCTCTTCTTCTTCTTCTTCTTTTGCTTCATCTTTTTCTTCTTCTTCTTCTTTTCTTCTTCTTCTTCTTTTTCTTCATCTTCTTTTTCTTCCTCTTATTTTTCTTCTTCTTCTTCTTTTGCTTCATCTTTTCTTCTTTTTCTTCTTCTCCTTTTTTCTTCTTCTTCTTCATCTTCTTCTTCTTTTTCTTCTTCTTGCAGGTCACGGCTCATGCGCAGATTTTTTATTGGTAAAAAGATCGACCGATTTGCCCATCATTGCCGGGAAAATCGGCTGATTTTTTTTCCAACTTCACAGATAAAAAAAATGTGCCAAAACCCCGAAAAACGGCCCACCAATTAACCCACTAATAGTGTGAAAATCGACTGATTTTTTTTTCGGTCGAAAAATCGTTCGATTTTTGACCCGTCTATGGCCTGCATTACAGAGCAGATCAGTCTAATTCAGGATTGACATGGCGCCAAGTGCTGCCAGCACCTAGGGGATTTTTTGCAGCGGGAATGCAGGGGAGCACAGTTCTGGAACCTCCAATGCTACAATGTATATAATGGCAAGGGGGACTGGGGTGTGCTGGAGGGTCTATTAATGCTGGCTGCTTAGGGATCTATTGTTTCTGGAGGGAATCTATTTTTGTGCTGTGGTCTATTGTTCCTGGGAAGATCTATTGTTACTGGTGGATCTATTGTTGCAGGGGTCACTTGGAAGGGATTTACTGTTGAGGGAAGGGTCTATTGATGCTAGATGCTGGGAGATCTGTTGTTGCAGCCAGGAGTCTATTGTTGCTGGGGGGTGGGTTGTTGTGGGGGTCCATTGTTGCTTATGGTCCTAGTGCTGTATGCCAGCACCTAGGGGTTTTTCTGCAGCGGGAATGCAGGAGAGCACAGTTCTGGAACCTCCAGTGCTACAATGTATATAATGGCAAGGAGTACTGGGGTGTGCTGGAGGGTCTATTAATACTGGTTGCTTAGGGATCTATTGTTCCTGGAGTGAATCTATTTTTGTGTCAGTCTATTGTTCTTGGGAAGATCTATTGTTACTGGTGGATCTATTGTTGCTGGGGGTTGTTGTGGGGGTCACTTGGAAGGGATTTACTGTTGAGGGAAGGGTCTATGGATGCTAGCTGCTGGGAGGTCCGTTGTTGCTGCCAAAGGTCTATTGTTGCTGGGGGGGGGATGTGGTGGGGGTCCATTGTTGCTCAGGGGACTATTGTTGATTAAGTGGATCTATTGTTGCTGAGGGGTATTCTATTGTTGCTGGGAGGGTTGTTGCAGGAGTCACTTGGAAGGGGTCTACTGTTGAGGGAAGGGTCTATAAGTGCTAGCTGCTGTAGTTGTAGTTATAAATGTAGTGTGATCTGTAGTTGCTGCCGAAGGTCTATTGTTTCTGGGGGAGGAAGTTGTTGTGGGGGTCCTCTGTTACTCAGGGGACTATTGTTGATTAAGCGGATCTATTGTTGCTGGGGGATTCTATTGTTGCTGGGAGGGTATATTTCAGGGGTCACTTGGAAAGGATTTACTGTTGAGGGAAGGGTCTATTGATGTTAGCTGCTCGGAGATCTGTTGTTGCTGCCAGAGGTCTATTGCTGCTGGGGGTGTTGTTGTGGGGGTCCATTGTTGCTTGGGGGTCTATCGTTGATAGAACGGATCTATTGTTGCTTGGGGGGTAGTTGCAGGGGTCACTTGAAAGGGATCTACTATTGAGGAAAGAGCCTATTGATGTTAGCTGCGGGGAGATCTGTTGTTGCTGCCGGGGGTGTATTGTTGCTGGAAGGGTTGCTGTGGAGGTCCATTGTTGCTTGGGGGGTCTATCGTTGTGGAGGGGTATGTTGCAGGGGTCATTTGGAAGGGATCTACTGTTGGCAGCAGTGTTTTGGCAGAAAAAAATGCCTGATGCTTGTAAAAGTGTCTAACTTATGTTTAGGGTGTTTACAGGCATCAAGCGTTTGGACGTTAATAAATATAATTGGCCAGAATGATAATTTATTCTGGCCATTGAAATGAATGAATGCTCAAGTGCTAAATGCACCTTGCGTTAACACGCTTTTAGGTGCATTTAGATGCATTTGCACGTGTCAAGCGGTTTTTCTGTCAAACACTGCTGCTCCTGGACGCACACAGAGGATTTTTTAACAGCCCCTAAAACCTTCTAAAAGTCTATGTGTACATGGATAACATGAAAGGGCATTTGGAATCTATAAAAAAAAAATGCCTGACATCCCTAAAAGTGGCTGCAAAAACGCCCTGGGCGCAAGTATTAAACATGGAGATCATACCCCCCCCTTATGTATTATACATGGAGAGCATATCCCCCCTTATGTATTATACATGGAGATCATATCCCCCCTTATGTATTATACATGGAGATCATATCCCCCTTATGTATTATACATGGAGATCATATCCCCCCTCATGTATTATACATGGAGATCATATCCCCCCTCATGTATTATACACGGAGATCATATCCCCCCTTATGTATTATACATGGAGATCATATCCCCCCTTATGTATTATACATGGAGATCATATCCCCCCTTATGTATTATACATGGAGATTATATCCCCCCTTATGTATTATACATGGAGATCATATCCCCCTTATGTATTATACATGGAGATCATATCCCCCCTCATGTATTATACACGGAGATCATATCCCCCCTTATGTATTATACATGGAGATCATATCCCCCCTTATGTATTATACATAGAGATCATATCCCCTTTATGTATTATACATGGAGATCATATCCCCCCCTTATGTATTATACATGGAGATCATATCCCCCCCTTATGTATTATACATGGAGATCATATCCCCCCTTATGTATTATACATGGAGATCATATCCCCCCTTATGTATTATACATGGAGATCATATCCCCCCTTATGTATTATACATGGAGATCATATCCCCCCTTATGTATTATACATGGAGATCATATCCCCCCTTATGTATTATACATGCTGATCATATCCCCCCTTATGTATTATACATGGAGATCATATCCCCCTTATGTATTATACATGGAGATCATATCCCCCCCTTATGTATTATACATGGAGATCATATCCACCCTTATATATTATACATGGTGATCATATCCCCCCTTATGTATTATACATGGAGATCATATCCCCCTTATGTATTATACATGGAGATCATATCCCCCCCTTATGTATTATACATGGAGATCATATCCCCCTTATGTATTATACATGGAGATCATATCCCCCCTTATGTATTATACATGGAGATCATATCCCCCTTATGTATTATACATGGTGATCATATCCCCCCTCATGTATTATACACGGAGATCATATCCCCCCTTATGTATTATACATGGAGATCATATCCCCCCTTATGTATTATACATGGAGATCATATCCCCCCTTATGTATTATACATGGAGATCATATCCCCCCCCCTTATGTATTATACATGGAGATCATATCCCCCCCTTATGTATTATACATGGAGATCATATCCCCCCTTATGTATTATACATGGAGATCATATCCCCCCTTATGTATTATACATGGAGATCATATCCCCCCTTATGTATTATACATGTTGATCATATCCCCCCTAATGTATTATACATGGAGATCATATCCCCCCTTATGTATTATACATGGAGATCATATCCCCCCTTATGTATTATACATGCAGATCATATCCCCCCTTATGTATTATACATGGAGATCATATCCCCCCTTATGCATTATACATGGAGATCATATCCCCCCTTATGTATTATACATGGAGATCATATCCCCCCTGATGTATTATACATGGAGATCATATCCCCCCTTATGTATTATACATGGAGATCATATCCCCCCTTATGTATTATACATGCAGATCATATCCCCCCTTATGTATTATACATGGAGATCATATCCCCCCTTATGCATTATACATGGAGATCATATCCCCGCTTATGTATTATACATGGAGATCATATCCCCCCTGATGTATTATACATGGAGATCATATCCCCCTTATGTATTATACATGGATATCATATCCCCCCTTATGTATTATACATGGAGATCATATCCCCCTTATGTATTATACATGGAGATCATATCCCCCCTGATGTATTATACATGGAGATCATATCCCCCTTATGTATTATACATGGAGATCATATCCCCCCCTTATGTGTTATACATGGAGATCATATCCCCCCTTATGTGTTATACATGGAGATCATATCCCCCCTTATGTGTTATACATGGAGATCATATCCCCCCTTATGTGTTATACATGGAGATCATATCCCCCCTTAATCTCCTCTTTTCAAGAGAGAATAAATTAATTTCCTCTAATCTTTCCTCATAGCTGATCTCCTCCATGCCTCTTATCAGTTTGGTTGCCCTTCTCTGTACTTTCTGCAGTTCTCCAATGTTCTTTTAGTGAATTGGTGCCCAAAAGTTGTTACTGACTCCTGGATGCAAGTCTGTGAAAAAAGGTGTTGCCTAGTTGTGCAGAACTTTAGGGGGACCCAAATACTCGGCAACACCTAAGGGGGTAGTGCTACAGATACTTGGTTCCATACTCTCTAAAAGGGGCGGTACTGGGAGGTGGGTAGGGGGTGGAACCAAGGGACGGTGCTCGGAGGTGGGTAGCAGATGGAACAAAGGGAAGGTGCTCGGAGGTGGGTGGGGGATGAAACTAAGGGACGGTGCTCAGAGGTGAGTAGCGGATGGAACCAAGGGACGGTGCTCGGAGGTGGGTAGGGGGTGGAACCAAGGGACGGTGCTCGGAGGTGGGTAGGGGGTGGAACCAAGGGACGGTGCTCGGAGGTGGGTAGGGGGTGGAACCAAGGGACGGTACTCGGAGGTGGGTAGCGGATGGAACCAAGGGACGGTGCTTGGAGGTGGGTAGGGGGTGGAACCAAGGGATGGTGCTCAGAGGTGGGTAGGGGGTGGAACCAAGGGATGGTGCTCGGAGGTGGGTAGGGGGTGGAACCAAGGGATGGTGCTCGGAGGTGGGTAGCGGATGGAACCAAGGGACGGTGCTTGGAGGTGGGTAGGGGGTGGAACCAAGGGATGGTGCTCAGAGGTGGGTAGGGGATGCAACCAAGGGACGGTGCTCGGAAGGGGGGACTTCCTGCACCTATTCTCTGAGAAAAATAGCCCTGAGGACCAAAATTTTTAGCTTTCTTGATGTAAACTCCAAGACTAGGGTCACATCTATGAGTGTTGAGAAAGCATGCACAATCACGCTCTTTCCTGACGCACACAGAAATGCGCTGCTTTTTAGCAGACACTCGTGTAAGAGGGGCTTTTAGCTGGATGTTAGTGCCAAAGCACAAGTGCCCGCCCCACTCCTGTCCTTTCTAGCACACTAACCCTCCTGCTGAAGCTATACCCTCCGCCATCTTGTGTCGCACACCGTGCCAGAGGCCTCCACATGACATTCCCAGCCATTGACCTTTATATCCCCAAGGAAGGAATGTCCACACATAAATAGGGTTGCTGCACGTTACTCCTGGTACCCAGAAAATGGCACAAAATAGTAAAATCGACATATATTGCAGACTAATCCAACCATACATTGTCAATCACATTTAGTGGATGGTCCTCAGCAGTCACATGTGAAAGCATATGCAGCACTTTAAGCTGCCATCTCCCTCTTAAAGTCTCTCCCTCCACCCTGGGTCATTAGTACTCACTGGAATAGGATGTCTGTAGTCACCTCCTCCATTGGTACACCTCTCCTGGGCCCCTCCAGGGGAATAGTCTCACTCAGGCCTAGCCTAAAGGGCCTTCTGCAACTCACCCTAGCCCCCACCTCTATTAAGGTCAGGAAGTCTGCAGCTGGCTCTCCTGGATGCCGGTCCACCTCTCCCCGACCTCCAGCCCTCTCCAGGTCCTCCATATGCTGGCTACATATGTGCTGGTGTGGGGTGTTTGGCTCCCATTCCCCATCTGCACTAGGGCTCCTCCCATCCTGGCTTTTATCTTGGCCCTGACTCATACATGACATCACTGCAGGGAGGCTCTAACTAAAAGGAAAGCTATCACTTGCCTTTTACCTATCATAGCCTCTTCACAGGCTATAATGTAGGGGTCCTCAACCCCTGGGCCGCTGATCGGTGGTGGTTCATGGCCTTTTGGGGGCCCAGGGTGTGCAACATCTAAGCGAGCCAGAACAACCTGTACTGCCACCCTCCATTCACTAGAGGGTGCCCACTCCCCTTCTCCCAGCACCACTACTCCCTTCCCTCTCTGTGGTCATGCGAGAAGAAAATGTAGGAGCAAGGGGAGAAAAGGGAGAAGGGGAGGCGGGACAGGATTCATAGAGCACTGGTGAGACCCAGACTGTACCCACCCCCGAGGTGACAGGCTGCACCCCCAACACGCCCCACCCTGGAGGGGTTGTTTCTGCGAAGACGGTCCCTGGTTATGGGGAGGTTGGGGACCACTGCTATAATAGGAACAGAGCCATCTAGTGGCCAACCACCTAACTGCACCTGGGGGTACCCATAATTCTTAACAGCATGCCAACACATTGGCAAATGTGCTTGGAAATGTTCCATGCAGTTGGGTGCCGGGCTATTTTTAAAAAGGGTCGAGGACTTCTTTCTCCCTGGTAGGTCAACCCAGTAAAAAAAATGGGCTGCCTTACATGTGAAGCGAGGGAACACACGTGAAATGCACGTAAGAGAATGATGTCAGGCTTGAGAAAACACTGCCATTATTATTGAATAGAATTTTTCTTCAGTCCTCTGTTATATCTCAGTGATGCTAATATCCCGTGGCCTCTTCCCATATAGAAGAAAAATATATTTTAAATATATTTTAAAAATATTCCTCCCAAATATATTGACATATATTTGAAATGCTACAATATTGGCCATATTCAATATATTTCAAAATATGTATATATATATATATATATATATATGCTGCATGTTGAAATGAATTTTTATTACAAAATATATGAAAAACATTTTTTTAAATATATTTTTTTCAAATATATTCTTCAGATTTTTTTTAACATATAAAAAAGTCACTTTAACATATATTTCTACTTGTATTGTAAATATATTCCAGATATGTAGATTTGTATTTTTAAAGACATGCAGTATATACAGTATATTTGAAATGTATTTTTAAAAATATTTTTCATATATTTTGTAATAAAAACACATTTCAACATGCAATATATATATATACTTGTTGACATATATTTGAAATGCTACAATTTTGGCCATATTCAATATATTTAAAAAAATAAATATATATATATATATATATATATATATATATATATATATATATATATACATACTGCATGTTGAAATGCATTTTTATTACAAAGTATCTGAAAAATATTTTTAAAAATATATTCTTCATTTTTTTAACATATAAAAAGGTCACTTTAACATATATTCTTACATATATTTGGAAATGCATTCCGAAAATGTAGATTTGCATTTTTAAAGACATACAGTATATTTGAAATGTATTTTGTTTTATATTTTTCATATATATTGTAATAAAAATGCATTTCAACATACAGTATTTATATGTGTTTGTAATTTACTACACTATGAGCACCTTCCTGTTTGGCTCTTTTCTATATATATATTTTATATATATATATATTTATTGAAATATATTTTGAAATATATTGAACATGGCCAAAATTGTAGCATTTCAAATATATGTCAATAAATATATATATATATATATATATACTGTATGTTGAAATGTGTTTTTATTACAAAATATATGAAAGATATTTTTAAAAATACATTTCAAATATACTATATGTCTTTAAAAATACAAATCTACATTTTTGGAAAGCATTTACAAATATATGTAAAAATATATGATAAAATGACTTTTTTATATGTTAAAAAACATTTTACATTACAAAAAAGCACCTGAAAAGTTCAAGAAAAATGCTTCCCTATGTATGTCTATGTATATCTATGAATGTTTTCACACTAGGGCGTTGCGCTTCCATTGCGGTGCTTGGAGCATCTTTGGAGCATGTTATCTACAAAAACGCCAGAAAAATGCCTTTTCCCATTGAAAAGCTCCTTAAAGATGAAAAGCTCCTCAAAAACGCATTCGAGAAGCGTTTTTGGTGCAGATTTTAAGTCACGTGTCCTTAAAAAATGCTAAGAAAGGTTGGCAAAAGCGTGATAAAAACACGTCAAAAATTCATATGCGTCTTTGCCGTGTTTTTGCGGCGGATCAGGGTGAAGGTAGCCTGAGCTAATTCAATCCAGGAGAGGAGACAGTAGAGCTGTGCAAGACTAAGCCCGGGTTCACACTGAGGCGGTGTGGAATTTGCAGCTGTTTCTGTGCGAATTGCGCACCGCATCAGAATCACACCCCGTTCATGCGAACTGCTGCAGGTGTGTATGTTAACAACACCCTGAAATCAGTCTGCAAAACGCAGTGCGATGCGCAGAATCGGATCACATAGCTGTGAATACCCATGCGATCCAATTCTAGTGTGGACCAAAAAGGGTCCTGCACCTTTTTTGTGCGGGTGCGGTACAATTTGAGTCATACGTAATGTATGGCTCCGATCGCACCGCACACAAATCGCATGTGATTGGCACAGGAATGCGGTGTGGTTCCTGGGCGAATCACATGCGATGCACCACACCGCATTAGTGTGAACCTGGCCTCAGGCTACTTTCACACTGAGGAGTTTTTGCAGTTTTTGAAAACCTCAAGAAAAATGCTTCCCTAAGTATGTCTATGTATGTTTTCACACTGGGGCGTTGCACTTATGTTGCAGTGTAGAAACTCCTGCTTGCAGCATAAACGCCTCTTCCTATTGAAATAGGAAAACGCCAGAAAAACGCCTCAAAAACTCACCAATTTTGGTGCAGTTTTTAAGTCACATTTCTTTTAAAAAATGCTCAGAAAGCATGGTAAAAATGCAGCAAAAACGTATATGCGTTTTTGCCGTGCTTTTGCTACAGATCAGTGTGAAAGTAGCCTTAGGCTACTTTTATTCTGATGCGTCTTACCTTGGTAAAAACACAATCCTTTTAATTCCTATGGGACTCTTCACTGCATTGTGAGTGTGGTGCCTTCAGAAAAGTCCTGCATCCTCCATCTTCAATGCAGTTTTCAGAACTGAACCAAAAAACACAGCTGCCCATTGAAATAAATGGGAAACAAGGCAAAACGCATCAAAAACTCTTCTCTCTCCTCTCCTCTCTTTTCTCTTCTCTCCTCTCTGCTCCCTTCTCTCCTCTCTTCTCTCCTCTCTCTTCTCTTCTCTATTCTCTCTTCTCTCCTCTCTCCCCTCCCTTCTCTTTTCTCTTCTCTCCTCACTCTTCTCTTCTCTATTCTCTCTTCTCTCCTCTCTTCTCTCTTCTCCCCTCTCTTATCTATCCTCTCCTCTCTCTCCCCTCGTCTCTTTTCTCTCTTCTCTCCTCTCTTCTCTCCTCTCTTCTCTCCTCTCTCCTCTATTCTCTTTTCTCTCTTCTCTCCTCTCTCTCTCTTCTCTCCTCAATTCTCTTTTCTCTCTTCTCTCCTCTCTTTTCTCTCCTCTCTCTTCTCTTTTCTCTCTTCTCTCCTCTCTTCTCTCCTCTCTTCTGTCTTCTCTTTTCTCTCTTCTCTTTTCTCTCTTCTCTCCTCTCTATTCTCTCCTCTCTTCTCTTCTTTCTTCTCTATTCTCTCTTCTCTTTTCTCTCTTCTCTTCTCTCTGTTCTCTTCTCTTCTCCATTCTCTCTTCTCTTCTCTCCTCTCTTCTCTTTTCTCTCTTCTGTCCTCTCTTCTCTTCTCTCTTCTCTCATCTCTTTTCTCTTCTCTTCTCTTCTCTCCTCTCTCTTCTCTCCTCTCTCTTCTCTTCTCTATTCTCTCTTCTCTCCTCTCTCCCCTACCTTCTCTTTTCTCTTCTCTTCTCTCCTCTCTCTTCTCTGTTCTCTCCTCACTCTTCTCTTCTCTCTTCTCTATTCTCTCCTCTCTCCCCTCCCTTCTCTTTTCTCTTCTCTCTTCTCTTCTCTCTTCTCCCCTCTCTTCTCTCTCCTCTCCTCTCTCGTCTCTTCTCTTTTCTCTTCTCTCCTCTCTTCTCTTCTCTCTATTCTCTTCTCTTCTCCCTTCTCCCCTCTCTTCTCTCTCCTCTCCTCTCTCTTCCCTTGTCTCTTTTCTCTCTTCTCTCCTCTCTTCTCTCCTCTGTTCTCTCCTCTAGTCTCTTTTCTCTCTTCTCTCCTCTCTCTCTCTCTCTTCTCTCCTCTCTTTTCTCTCCTCTCTCTTCTCTTTTCTCTCTTCTCTCCTCTTTCCTCTCTTCTATCCTCTCTTCTATCCTCTCTTCTCTCCTCTCTTCTCTTCTCTCCTCTCTTCTCTTTTCTCTCCTCTCTCTTCTCTCCTCTCTTCTCTTCTTTCTTCTCTTTTCTCTTCTCTCTTCTCTATTCTCTCTTCTCTATTCTCTCTTCTCTCCTCTCTCTTCTCTTTTCTCTCTTCTCTCCTCTCTTTTCTCTTCTCTTCTCTTCTCTATTCTCTCCTTTCTTTTCTCTCTTCTCTTCTCTCCTCTCTCTGTTCTCTTCTCTTCTCCATTCTCTCTTCTCCATTCTCTCTTCTCTTTTCTCTCCTCTTCTCTCTTCTCTCGTCTCTTTTCTCTTCTCTTCTCTTCTCTTCTCTTCTCTTCTCTCCTCTCTTCTCTCTCTTCTCTCATCTCTTCTCTCCTCTCTCCTCTCTTCTCTCCTCTCTCTTCTCTCCCCTCCCTTCTCTTTTCTCTTCTCTTTTCTCTTCGCTTCTGTCCTCTCTCTTCTCTCTTCTCTTCTCCCCTCTCTTCTCTCTCCTCTCCTCTCTCGTCTCTTCTCTTTTCTCTTCTCTCCTCTCTTCTCTCCTCTCTTTTCTCTTCTCTTATCTCTTCTCCCCTCTCTTCTCTCTCCTCTCTCTTCCCTTGTCTCTTTTCTCTCTTCTCTCCTCTGTTCTCTCCTCTCTCCTCTATTCTCTTTTCTCTCTTCTCTCCTCTCTCTCTCTCTCTCTCTCCTCTCTTTTCTCTCCTCTCTCTTCTCTTTTCTCTCTTCTCTCCTCTCTCTCTCTCTTCTCTCCTTTCTTTTCTCTCCTCTCTCTTCTCTTTTCTCTCTTCTCTCCTCTCTGCTCTCCTCTCCTCTCCTCTCTTCTCTCCTCTCCTCTCTTCTCTTTTCTCTCTTCTCTCCTCTCTTCTCTTCTCTCTCTTCTCTTTTCTCTCTTCTCTCCTCTCTTTTATCTTCTCTTCTCTATTCTCTCCTTTCTTTTCTCTCTTCTCTCCTCTCTCTTCTCTCCTCTCTTCTCTTTTCTCTCTTCTCTCCTCTCTTCTCTTTTCTCTCCTCTCTTCTTTCTTTTCTCTTTTCTCTATTTTCTCTCATCTTTCTCTTCTCTCTTTTGGTGCATTTCTTGAGTCACATGTCCATGTTTCATATGTGCATGCTGGGAGTCAGGCACGCAGAAAACGCATAAAAAACATGGGAAAATACCTATGCGTTTCACCCGTGTTTTTGCTACAGAGCAGACGCAGCCTGAAGGGAAGGCTGGAGGTCAGCGATATTGGTAGATACATGAAATGCCCGTTCATGTTATCCTGTAAGACGCGGAACCAGCGTGAGCTGTCAGGATAAATGCTTTGAGTCTATCGACAGCTGAAAGTGGCCGACGTGACGCGACCTGCAGCAAGCGGATTCCGTGCAGAATTGATGGCCTCCGGGTGAAATGTTTAATCTCAAAACAACAGCATTGTACAGCTTGGGGAGGGCCCCGTCCCGGGGAGGGCCCCGTCCCATCACCTGCTCTAATCACAGTAAACAGAAGAATTATCCTAATGAATTTCATGGAGACGAAAACAAGCTCTGAGACAGACATGTCTGGATTTGTGGAAAGCCGCAGCTAGGCCAGCACGGTTTTTGGCCAGGTTCTGTGAGTTACGATAGATTAAGGTACAATGCGCCCACTAATGAGTTTCCGGAACGTACCAAAACGCACATAACTGCAATGTTTCTTCAATAGGACCTTAAAACACCCTACTTAATACACAGATGTTAAAGCCGGACTCCAGGCCAGGGGCGGACTGACAACTCATGGGGCCCCCAGGCAATAGGGGATCATGGGGCCCCTGTGTCCTCGCCCACACTCAAAGCACACCCAAAAAAAGCCTATAAAAGGTACCAGGGGCATTTCATGGGGCCCCCTGCTGACTCCGGGCCCTCGAATGGTCAGTCCGCCCCTGCTCCAGGCAGATATAAGAATGCAGCGTTGTATCATATTTATTTTTTCATTATAGGCAGTGTAAGTCCCCGGTCACACCGGGTGCGACTTGGCATGCAAACCGTTTCTGTCTAACAGGGAATCACCTCCTGAACATTTCGATGCCAGGATGATGCCTGCAGGTGTAGGCATCATCCTGGTATAACCACTTCAACCCGAGGGCCCCATATGACGTCCTATGGGTGGGAAGTGGTGAACTCCCTGGTCACACTGGATGCGACTTGGCATGCGATTTGCATGCCATAAAACTAGCAAATTGCATGGCAAGTCGCACCCTATTGTCCGCAATTACGGCAGTCATATCAGTGCGGTTCCAGTTTGGTTGGAGCTGCACCGATTTCTAAAGTAGTGCATGCATTTTTGTGCGATTTGCATAGACATCTGTGTCAGATGTCTTGCAAATCGCACCTGAAATCAGCGTGTCACCCAACTTTGAAATCGTGCGACTACACTGTAAGTCGCACAATTTCAAAGTCGGGTTTGTCGTGACCAGGGGCGGACTGACCATTTGGAAACTCGGGCACTGCCCGAGGGCCCGGGATCAGTAGGGGGCCCCATGAGATGCCCCTGCTACCTTTTTCATAGGCTTTTTTGAGCTTGGGCAAGGACACAGGGGCCCCATGATACCCTATTGCCCGGGGGCCCCATGAGTTGTCAGTCCGTCCCTGGTCGTGACCATTGGGGTAAGGGCCCTTTCACACCGAACGCAGTTGGATGCAGTTGGCTGCATTCTGAACTGCACTCCAATTGCACAGACAGCCCAAACTCCAGGCAATCCTATGGGCATAGTTCGCACCATTGCAGTGCAGCTCAGCGCAGTGCAAAAAAGTACATCATGCTGCATTTTTCCGCACTGCAAACATGAAAAAGTGCATGCAAACGCATGAAAAAGCACTACAGATGCACTGCAAAACATCACAGTGCACATAGAAGCCCAAGGAAAGAAGAAGGAAGCGGCCTCACAGGCAGGGGTGTATTTACCACAAGGCAAACAAGGCATTTGCCTAGGGCAGCATTTTTTAGGGGGGGCAGCAGTGCCCCCTGAAAGAAGGGACATATGCGGCATGGGGACCAGGTGGGATCCGAGAGAGGTTGCAGGCTGCTTGATGGTGTATGCAGAGCTCAACTGTAATTCCCAGGAATGTCCAGAGCTGTGAAGGCCAGCATCTTCTTTCTCTCTGTCGCCACGGGGAGGGGGGGGGGTGTTAGTGGAAGGCTCTCTCGGGTGGGGGGGAGTTGGGGGGAGGGTCTGGTGTTGGTCAGTGTCAGGCTCTCTCTCTGCCGGGGAGGGGGGGGCGTCAGATTTTTGTGTTGCCTAGGGCAGCACAAACCCTAAATACTCCACTGCTCACAGGTCAAATGCAGCTGGAAAAGCATGCGTCAACTGCATGTAAAACGCGCATCAACAGCATGCAAATGTACAATGAAACAACATGCAGTTACATGCAGATTCTGGAGTGAATGGGCCCAAAGTACCTGAATGTGACCTCTTGCCATTCCTGTGCAGCAGGGCTGGAGTGCGAGAAAAAAAAAAGCAGCACAAGGAGCCAGTTTGGCCATGTGTTCTCAAGGAGCATGCTAACAGGAGGAGAGAGCCGAGTGACAGAGCGAGGAGATCATTACTGAGCTCCTTATCCTTTCACTGTCCAGTCTCAGGCTATGTGATGAATGGTGTTGGGACATCTAGTGGCAGAAAAAAAGGACTGCAGGGTAATCTCTGATCTAACATGGAAAAAAACAGCAAATCTTATTTTACTTAAAATTTCTACCAGATCCAAAGGATCTGGTATGGATTTTGCCCCTCCTCCCCCCCCCCATGGGACAGTGATGTGAAGGGGGGACCGACGAATTCCATGTATGTACGGATGTAATTCTGTGAGATGTGCCGGTGGCCAGGGGCAGACTGACCATTTGGGCCCGGGGTCAGTAGGGGGCCCCATGAGATGCCCCTGGTATCTTTTTCATAGGCTTTTTTGAGTTTGGGCAAGGACACAGGGGCCCCATGATCCCCTGTTGCCCGAAGGCCCCATGAGTTGTCAGTCCGCCCCTGCCGGTGGCGGCAGTCATTTTGTGAGCTGTGCTGGAACAACTCTCTCACCCCCTTTCTCTCCCCCACCCCCCCCCACTATGCCATCACTGGCTCCAATTTGCCTAGGGCAGCACAAAAGCAAAATACACCATTGGCCAGTACTTGCTACCACCATTAGAGACTGAGCCATGAGGAACTTCCAGACACCCCACAGCCCTAATACTGCCTGCAGGCCTTATTGACTGCTTTAACAGTCACCAATGGGCCCCAACGTTAGCCAGCTGAAGAGTCAGGACTGAAGACTGCCCCTAACAGTTGCTGCCCTGAGGCTTTACGTTTTGTTTTTTTTTTGTTGTTGTTATTAAACAGGTACCTGGTAGCCTCCCTAGCGGTCTGATGATGTCAGTATTTCTGTGCTCAAAGCGGTACATTTTTTTGCATGGAAATAAGTATTTTTTTATTGTAGGCCTGTAATTCTTAGGAATAACTCACTGAAATCTGTCCGAACAAGAGTCTAGTAAACATCCCGGGTATGATAAAATTTGAAACACGAAATCACAAAATTACACGTTAAAAAATAATCATACAAAATAATAATATAATAATAATAAATTTAATTCAATAATATAATCAAACCAAAAACACTGAAATGTGAAATATAGCGCCAAGTTCGCACATCGCTGAGCAAAGTCGCAGAATCGTTTTCAGTGTCTGATGACAGAATTTCCCCCACGAATCATTATCACTCAATTCTGCAAGTGGTTCTGATTTACTATCGCTGTTCTCTAGCCGGTCTAAAACCGCTTTTGACCTAAAGGGACGCTTTTTGGACGCCATGGACGTTTCTCAGTTTCCAGGCAGAAAGAACAGTAAAAATGCAGGCAGGGCGCCGGACAAAGCACTCGGGACAAAATGTATGTGAAATGGTTTGATACAGGAATGTTATACTATGTGATTTTAGTGAATTTAGTGAATGTCACTTTTTGACATTTTTAAATTTCCCGCCAGTTCCGTCCCCCCGTACGTCCCGACGTCGCAGGGAACGGAACCCGGAAGACAGATGCCGGTATTAGCTGGAGGACATTACAGGGGACACTGCAGGGGGGACATCGCGGGAGCGCAGGACAAGGTAAGTGCAGAAGAGATCCCGGAGCAACGCTGCAGTGTATTCCCGAGTGTAGCTCAGGGTTACCGCTTGTGGTGCTGAAACTTTACCCCGAGCTACACTCAGGAATATCGCTAAGGGGGGTAGAGATGCCACATCCCAGCCAATCCTTTAGAGTGCATTCTTGCCCGGGGCGGACTGACAACTCATGGGGCCCCCGGGCAATAGGGGATCATGGGGCCCCTGTGTCCTTGCCCAAACTCAAAAAAGCCTATGAAAAAGGTACCAGGGGCATCTCATGGGGCCCCCTACTGACCCCGGGCCCTCGGGCAGTGCCTGAGTTTCCAAATGGTCAGTCTGCCCCTGCTCTAGCCTAGTGTAGCGTTATCACCATTTCTTTTGCATTTAAAGTGATACTAAAGGCTTAAATGTTTATTTTAAAAAAATAACAAACAATGTCTATACTTACAGTACCTGTTCTGTGCAGTGGTGCACAAAGCAGCCCCGAATCCTCCTCTTCTCGGGTCCCCCGCTGGTGCTCCTGGACCCTCCCTCCTGTTGGGTGCCCCCACAACAAGCAGCTTGCTATGGGGGGCACCCGTGTGTCCAAGCACAATTCCAAAACCACTATAGGTGGGTGCTGCGGTGACCATCGGCTGGAACAAAGAAGCATAACAAGGGAGAAATGTCACCAGCGCACCAAAGTACTCCCATATGGGTCCAAGGCTTTGATAAGCAATCACAAAGTTACACCAAGATCAACGTTTCGGAGACTCACATGACCCCTTCATCGGGCTGTGATCTATGTGATTGCGTATTAAAGCCTTGGACCAGGGGCGGACTGACAACTCATGGGGCCCCCGGGAAAAAAGGGGATCATGGGGCCCCTGTGTCCTTGCCCAAACTCAAAAAAGCCTATGAAAAAGGTACCAGGGGCATCTCATGGGGCCCCCTACTGACCCCGGGCCATCGGGCAGCGCCCGAGTTTCCAAATGGTCAGTCTGCCCCTGCCTTGGACCCATATTGGAGCACTTTGGTGCGCTGGTGACATTTCTCCCTTGCTATGCTCCATGTGTCCATTCACACATGGAGTTGAGGTTTGGTCCCACCCCCTCTCTCTTCTCATTGGCTCACTGGCTGTGACTGACAGCAGCGGGAGCCAATAGCTCCTGCTGCTCTCTCAGCCAATAAGGAGAGGGAGCCCCAGAATAGCCGAGACTCCTTTGCACATCTCAGGATTGAGAGGGGGCTTAGGTGAGTATTAGGGGGGGGGGGGGCTGAGGGGTTTACAACCACCTTAGCATTTACTAACATTTAGACATGTGCCGGTTCATTTCGTTCCGAATTGCATTTTGGACAATTTTTTTTCGTTATTCAGAGATTCGGATGTATCCAAATAATTAATTACAAAAATAATGAATTCATCCGAAATAACAAGCCGAAATCCAATTAAAAAACAAATTCGAATTTAAAAAAAAAACAAATTCGAAAACAAATTCGAATACAAAATCGAACAAACATTTGAAAACAAATTTAAATCGGAGCTCCACCCAAAAGGGGAAGTTCCGCTTTAAGAACTGGTCCCCCGCTCCCCGTTATTTTTAGAATTTTTTCAAATTCGGTTGAAATCTTTTTTGATTATGAACGACTTTTCAAATTTGGTCGAAATGTTTTCAAATTGAATTTGAAAATGAATCCCAAAATCAAACTGAACAAATCCAACTACACAAAATTTGTTAGATTTCGAAACTAAACACATTTTTTTTGCTTTGCACGTCTACTAACACTGTTTATTGCTGATTTACTAACTTACACTCCTGAATTTAGGTAGAGGTATAAAATCTGATTTATATCCAATTTAACATAGTTGCAGACTGTGTTGTAATCTGCTGTGTGTTCAGTTTGCCATTTATTCTATACAGGAGTGTGTCTATATACTGGTAGTTACCCACAGTAATAGTGCCCCATCATTGGTGTCAGTGGGAGGAATAGTGCCCCATCATTGGTGTCAGTGGGAGGAATAGTGCCCCATCATTGGTATCAGTGGGAGGAATAGTGTCCCATCATTGGTGTCAGTGGGAGGAATAGTGTCCCATCATTGGTGTCAGTGGGAGGAATAGCGCCCCATCATTGGTATCAGTGGGAGGAATAGTGCCCCATCATTGGTATCAGTGGGAGGAATAGGGCCCCATCATTGGTATCAGTGGGAGGAATAGTGACCCATCATTGGTGTCAGTGGGAGGAATAGTGCCCCATCATTGGTATCAGTGGGAGGAATAGGACCCCATCATTGGTATCAGTGGGAGGAATAGTGACCCATCATTGGTGTCAGTGGGAGGAATAGTGCTCCATCATTGGTATCAGTGGGAGGAATAGTGTCCCATCATTGGTATCAGTGGGAGGAATAGTGCTCCATCATTGGTGTCAGTGGGAGGAATAGTGTCCCATCATTGGTATCAGTGGGAGGAATAGTGTCCCATCAGTGGTATCAGTCGAAGGAATAGTGCCCCATCATTGGTATCGGTGGGAGGAATAGTGCCCCATCATTGGTGTCAGTGGGAGGAATAGGGCCCCATCATTGGTATCAGTGGGAGGAATAGTGCCCCATCATTGGTGTCAGTGGGAGGAATAGTGTCCCATCATTGGTGTCAGTGGGAAGAATAGTGCCCCATCATTGGTGTCAGTGGGAGGAATAGTGCTCCATCATTGGTGTCAGTGGGAGGAACAGTGCCCCATCATTGGTATCAGTGGGAGGAATAGTGCTCCATCATTGGTGTCAGTGGGAGGAATAGTGCCCCATCATTGGTGTCAGTGGGAGGAATAGTGCCCCATCATTGGTATCAGTGGGAGGAATAGTGTCCCATCATTGGTGTCAGTGGGAGGAATAGTGTCCCATCATTGGTGTCAGTGGGAGGAATAGCGCCCCATCATTGGTATCAGTGGGAGGAATAGTGCCCCATCATTGGTATCAGTGGGAGGAATAGGGCCCCATCATTGGTATCAGTGGGAGGAATAGTGACCCATCATTGGTGTCAGTGGGAGGAATAGTGCCCCATCATTGGTATCAGTGGGAGGAATAGGACCCCATCATTGGTATCAGTGGGAGGAATAGTGACCCATCATTGGTGTCAGTGGGAGGAATAGTGCTCCATCATTGGTATCAGTGGGAGGAATAGTGCTCCATCATTGGTGTCAGTGGGAGGAATAGTGTCCCATCATTGGTATCAGTGGGAGGAATAGTGTCCCATCAGTGGTATCAGTCGAAGGAATAGTGCCCCATCATTGGTATCGGTGGGAGGAATAGTGCCCCATCATTGGTGTCAGTGGGAGGAATAGGGCCCCATCATTGGTATCAGTGGGAGGAATAGTGCCCCATCATTGGTGTCAGTGGGAGGAATAGTGTCCCATCATTGGTGTCAGTGGGAGGAATAGTGCCCCATCATTGGTGTCAGTGGGAGGAATAGTGCTCCATCATTGGTGTCAGTGGGAGGAATAGTGCTCCATCATTGGTGTCAGTGGGAGGAATGTTGCCCCATCATTGGTGTCAGTGGTACAGCAGGAATGAAATAAATGAGTGAAGGTTGAGGGCCCCAAACTGCTAAATGATGTCATGATTGATTTTATCATTTGTTTAAAAACTGGCAATGCGTTTCAGAGTTCCAGAAGGCTTCCTTCATCAGGACTATAAAACATGTATCCAGGAAAAGTATAATCAGGAAACATTATAAAGGAAATAAATGCATTTCCTATTTATTATTGAATGCAACGAATAATAAAATCAATCTGAACATACATCAGTGGACTGACAATCTCACGGCCTCTATCACACAGGCTGCTAAACTGAGGTTTTACTGCCCCCTGGCTGCCCACCTAAAGTCTGAAATCCAGCAGGAGTAAGCTGGACCATTCAAGTCAATGGGATCGCAATGCCTGAACTCCATTGTAATGGCTGGAGATGCCAGGAAGAAGGAGAAGTCCGAATCTGGAAAGTGTTCCTCCACCTAATACTGCTGACATCGATTTTTGTGCATGAAACTAGAAATATCGAGTCGCTGTAGCAGAACAGAACATCGTGTCGTAATCCCGTCATCAGTGAACACAAATATTCAGATGCAGCCACTGATATACGCAGAGAGCTCACGGGTGAGGAGACACCGAATGCTTTCTGCCTTGCAGCTCTTAGAACAGAGGAACAGAGAGGAGCGTTTACGCAACTGAAAAACATCGATGAGAAGATCGCACCGAGGGAGCGCAGTAAAAATTCTTTAGGCCTAGTTTACACTTCAGGTGGTGGTCATTGGGGGTGGGGGGTGGTAAAAAGAGGAAATTGAGCTTCAGTTTTACCACCCTCCGTTAACCCAACACAGCGACTGAAGAAAGCTGTATGTGTAGCGCTACCCTCATGAGGGCCACCGTGTTTCTACAGTATGTCCCCCTAAGTGCTACACAGCCAGGCAACATGCGTTTTCCACACTGGTATCAACAGTCAGTGAACAGTCCATGAACTTGGTTTTTATTTTTTTTTTTGGCGGTCATTTGGGGTAATAGGGATTATGGGATGCCCGACGTGCCTGAATCAATGCACAGGACAACTTATTTATTTATTTCAGATACTTACATAGCGCCGTCAATGTACATATATATTGTACATTCCCATCAGTCCCTAACCCTCAAGGGGCGTACAATCTAAGGTCCCTAACTCACACTCATACATACACATACTAGGGACAATTTAGACAGGAGCCAATTAACCTACCAGCATGTCTTTGGAGTGTGGGAGGAAACCTGAGTACCCAGAGGAAACCCATGCAGGCACAGGGAGAACATGCAAACTCCAGGCCAGGGGCGGACTGACCATTTGGAAACTCGGCACTGCCCGAGGGCCCGGGGTCAGTAGTGGGCTCCATGAGATACCCCTGGTACCTTTTTCATAGGCTTTTTTGAGTTTGGGCAAGGACACAGGGGCCCCATGGCCCCTATTGCCCAGGGGCCCCATGAGTTGTCAGTCCACCCCTGTCCCTAACTCACATTCATACATACACATACTAGGGCCAATTTAGACAGGATCCAATTCACCTACCAGCATGTCTTTGGAGTGTGGGAGGAAACCGGGGTACCCAGAGGAAACCCACACAGGCACAGGAAGAACATGCAAACTCCAGGCAGCCATGGTTGGGATTCGAACCAACTTCCTTCCTATTTACAGAAACGGATCCTGGACCATTCTTCTCCTTGAGGCTGTGCGGGTGGTGCCGCTGCGGATCCGCACAAAAATCCACCCGCACAGAAGAATGTGGACCCGCGGGCAGGTGCTATTAATTCTAATGGCACACCGTCCGCACTGGAAATTGCGACCGTACTAGGAACCGAGGTTCCCGTGTGGGCTGCGTTTTCAGAAGAAGTGCAGGGACTTCTACCCTGCGTGTCCCGGGACGCGGGAGTCAATTCAAATGAATGGGCTCTCATCCCTGCGCAAAACGCGGCCCGCAGGAACACGAATATATGGACAAGGGGTGAAAGCCTTCAGTCTTTGTGGATCAGTAGCAGTTGTCCCTTATGGACGAGGGACTTGCAGTTCCTCTGAAAGTTAGCTCAACTTGTGGCCAGGGGCGAACTGACAACTCATGGGGCCCCCCGGGCAATAGGGGATCATGGGGCCCCTGTGTCCTTGCTCAAACTCAAAAAAGCCTATGAAAAAGGTACCAGGGGCATCTCATGGGCCCCCTACTGACCCAGGGCTCTTGGGCAGTTTCAAAATGGTCAGTCCGCCTCTGCTTGTGGCAAACTGCATGCAGAGATGTCTCCTCTCCCCCGTAGAACTGCTCCTGGCTCCACAGCCTGCAAACACTACCAGCCCTCCTGGCTGCCCTGAAGATCTCCCAAGACAAGGATAGAGGATTGAGCCCAGCGCTGTCCTTTGAAAGCTTGCTACACATGGCAGTCTCTCCCCTTGTGAAATCCTGGGTGTACTGATGTACTCACTTTGTCCTCCTTGCTCCCGCTGCTCCCAGGCCTTGATCCTGTTCATGCTGCACTGCTGAATGGATCTTCCTGAGCCAGCCCCCCCTAGACCTAGGGGACCCCTCCCAGGCTGCTGACAGTCTCCTCAGCACTCCATCAACTTCCCTGCCAGCCTGAATCTCAAATATTTATGGGTTGGTTAACCTCTCTACCAGGGCCTCTTAGCCTGGGATTGGTTAGACTCCCATAAACATGCAGATTAAGTCTCCACCTCTTCTACCCACTGGCTTCTGGAAGGCTCTATGGTCCTCCAGAGCCAGGTGGAGGCAATAGAGTCCCAACCTGTCAAGTTATCCAGCTTGAGCCAACCTTACTCACAGATTCACACAGTTACCATGAGTCATACATAATAAATTTACCTACACTGCACTACACTAGTAACACACTAGATGGTGCTACATAGGCATGGGAAAATGTCTTGTTTGGTGGGCAGTACTGTGAACGATTCAAGTGAAAAGGTCCGTGCAACAACTACCCTGCAACCATGTGCAATGCACGCAGTTGTGACGCGGTGGAGAGGGGCTTTGGGTTTGGTGTTTGGAATGCATGAATGTTTGGGAAATGTGTTTCGGGGAAACGTATCCACTTCATCAGCCTGCGTGCATTCTAAACACAGTGGGATGAATTGTCCCCATCATTGGTGCAAGAGGGAGGAATAGTGCCCCATCATTGGTGTCAGTGGGATTAATTGTGCCCCATCATTGGTGTCAGTGGGAGGAATAGTGCCCCATCATTGGTATCAGTGGGAGGAATAGTGCCCCATCATTGGTATCAGTGGGAGGAATAGTGCCCCATCATTGGTATCAGTGGGAGGAATAGTGCCCCATCATTGGTATCAGTGGGAGGAATAGTGCCCCATCATTGGTGTCAGTTGGAGGAATAGTGCCCTCTCATTGGTGTCAGTGAGAAGAATAGCATCCTATCATTGGTATTAGTGGGAGGAATAGTGTCCCATCATTGGTGTCAGTAGCAGGAATAGTGCCCCATCGTTGGTTTCAGTGGGAGGAATAGTGCCTCATCATTGGTTTCAGTGGGAAGAATAGTACCCCATCATTGGTGTCAGTAGCAGGAATAGTGCCCCATCGTTGGTATCAGTGGGAGGAATAGTGCCCCATCATTGGTGTCAGTAGCAGGAATAGTGTCCCATCATTGGTGTCAGTGGGAGGAATAGTGCCCCATCATTGGTGTCAGTAGCAGGAATAGTGTCCCATCATTGGAGTCAGTGGGAGGAATAGTGCCCCATCATTGGTATCAGTGGGAGGAATAGTGCCCCGTCATTGGTGTCAGTGGGAGGAATAGTGCCCCATTATTGGTGTCAGTGGGAGGAATAGTGCCCCATCATTGGTATCAGTGGGAGGAATAGTGCCCCATCAGTGGTATCAGTGGGAGGAATAGTGTCCCATCATTGGTGTCAGTGGGAGGAATAGTACCCCATCATTGGAGTCAGTAGCAGGAATAGTGCCCCATCATTGGAGTCAGTGGGAGGAATAGTGCCCCATCATTGGTGTCAGTGGGAGGAATAGTGTCCCATCATTGGTGTCAGTGGGAGGAATAGTGCCCCATCATTGGTGTCAGTGGGAGGAATAGTGTCCCATCATTGGTGTCAGTGGGAGGAATAGTGTCCCATCATTGGTGTCAGTGGGAGGAATAGTGCCCCATCATTGGTGTCAGTGGGAGGAATAGTGCCCCATCATTGGTGTCAGTGGGAGGAATAGTGCCCCATCATTGGTATCAGTGGGAGGAATAGTTCTCCATCATTGGTATCAGTGGGAGGAATAGTGCCCCATCATTGGAGTCAGTAGCAGGAATAGTGCCCCATCATTGGAGTCAGTAGCAAGAATAGTGCCCCATTATTGGTGTCAGTGGGAGGAATAGTGCCCCATCATTGGTATTAGTGGGAGGGATAGTGCCCCATCATTGGTGTCAGTGGTAGGAATAGTGCCCCATCATTGGTGTCAGTGGGTGGAATAGTGCCCCATCATTGGTATCAGTGAGAGGAATAGTGTCCCATCATTGGTGTCAGTGGGAGGAATAGTGCCCCATCACTGGTGTCAGTGAGAGGAATAGTGCTCCATTATTGGTGTCAGTGGGAGGAATAGTGCTCCATTATTGGTGTCAGTGGGAGGAATAGTGCCCCATCATTGGTGTCAGTGAGAGGAATAGTGCCCCATTATTGGTGTCAGTGGGAGGAATAGTGCTCCATTATTGGTGTCAGTGGGAGGAATAGTGCCCCATCATTGGTATTAGTGGGAGGAATAGTGCCCCATCATTGGTGTCAGTGGGAGGAATAGTGCCCCATCACTGGTGTCAGTGAGAGGAATAGTGCTCCATTATTGGTGTCAGTGGGAGGAATAGTGCCCCATCATTGGTATCAGTGAGAGGAATAGTGCCCCATTATTGGTGTCAGTGGGAGGAATAGTGCCCCATCGTTGGTATCAGTGGGAGGAATAGTGCCCCATCATTGGTGTCAGTAGCAGGAATAGTGTCCCATCATTGGTGTCAGTGGGAGGAATAGTGCCCCATCATTGGTGTCAGTGGGAGGAATAGTGCCCCATCATTGGTGTCAGTGGGAGGAATAGTGTCCCATCATTGGTGTCAGTGGGAGGAATAGTGCCCCATCATTGGTGTCAGTGGGAGGAATAGTGTCCCATCATTGGTGTCAGTGGGAGGAATAGTGCCCCATCATTGGTGTCAGTGGGAGGAATAGTGTCCCATCATTGGTGTCAGTGGGAGGAATAGTGCCCCATTATTGGTGTCAGTGGGAGGAATAGTGCCCCATCATTGGTATTAGTGGGAGGGATAGTGCCCCATCATTGGTGTCAGTGGTAGGAATAGTGCCCCATCATTGGTATCAGTGAGAGGAATAGTGTCCCATCATTGGTGTCAGTGGGAGGAATAGTGCCCCATCACTGGTGTCAGTGAGAGGAATAGTGCTCCATTATTGGTGTCAGTGGGAGGAATAGTGCCCCATCATTGGTGTCAGTGAGAGGAATAGTGCCCCATTATTGGTGTCAGTGGGAGGAATAGTGCTCCATTATTGGTGTCAGTGGGAGGAATAGTGCCCCATCATTGGTATCAGTGAGAGGAATAGTGCCCCATTATTGGTGTCAGTGGGAGGAATAGTGCCCCATCGTTGGTATCAGTGGGAGGAATAGTGCCCCATCACTGGTGTCAGTGGGAGGAATAGTGCCCCATCATTGGTGTCAGTAGCAGGAATAGTGTCCCATTATTGGTGTCAGTGGGAGGAATAGTGCCCCATCATTGGTATCAGTGAGAGGAATAGTGCCCCATTATTGGTGTCAGTGGGAGGAATAGTGCCCCATCATTGGTATCAGTGAGAGGAATAGTGCTCCATTATTGGTGTCAGTGGGAGGAATAGTGCCCCATCATTGGTATCAGTGAGAGGAATAGTGCCCCATTATTGGTGTCAGTGGGAGGAATAGAGCCCCATCGTTGGTATCAGTGGGAGGAATAGTGCCCCATCATTGGTGTCAGTAGCAGGAATAGTGTCCCATCATTGGTGTCAGTGGGAGGAATAGTGCCCCATCATTGGTGTCAGTGGGAGGAATAGTGCCCCATCATTGGTATCAGTGGGAGGAATAGTGCCCCATCAGTGGTATCAGTGGGAGGAATAGTGTCCCATCATTGGTGTCAGTGGGAGGAATAGTGCCCCATCAGTGGTATCAGTGGGAGGAATAGTGTCCCATCATTGGAGTCAGTGGGAGGAATAGTGCCCCATTATTGGTGTCAGTGGGAGGAATAGTGTCCCATCATTGGTGTCAGTGGGAGGAATAGTGCCCCATTGTTGGTGTCAGTGGGAGGAATAGTGTCCCATCATTGGTATCAGTGGGAGGAATAGTGCCCCATTGTTGGTGTCAGTGGGAGGAATAGTGCCCCATCATTGGTGTCAGTGGGAGGAATAGTGCCCCATCATTGGTGTCAGTGGGAGGAATAGTGTCCCATCATTGGTCTCAGTGGGAGGAATAGTTCTCCATCATTGGTATCAGTGGGAGGAATAGTGTCCCATCATTGGAGTCAGTAGCAAGAATAGTGCCCCATTATTGGTGTCAGTGGGAGGAATAGTGCCCCATCATTGGTGTCAGTGGTAGGAATAGTGCCCCATCATTGGTATCAGTGAGAGGAATAGTGTCCCATCATTGGTGTCAGTGGGAGGAATAGTGCCCCATCACTGGTGTCAGTGAGAGGAATAGTGCTCCATTATTGGTGTCAGTGGGAGGAATAGTGCCCCATCATTGGTGTCAGTGGGAGGAATAATGTCCCATTATTGGTGTCAGTGGGAGGAATAGTGCCCCATCATTGGTGTCAGTGAGAGGAATAGTGCCCCATTATTGGTGTCAGTGGGAGGAATAGTGCTCCATTATTGGTGTCAGTGGGAGGAATAGTGCCCCATCATTGGTATTAGTGGGAGGAATAGTGCCCCATCATTGGTATCAGTGAGAGGAATAGTGCCCCATTATTGGTGTCAGTGGGAGGAATAGTGCCCCATCATTGGTGTCAGTGGGGGAGGTAATAGTGCCCCTTTGTTGGTATCAGTGGGAGGAATAGTATCCCATCATTGGTGTCAGTGGGAGGAATAGTGTCCCATCATTGGTATCAGTGGGAGGAATAGTGCCCCATCATTGGTGTCAGTGGGAGGAATAGTGCCCCATCATTGGTGTCAGTGGGAGGAATAGTGCCCCATCATTGGTGTCAGTGGGAGGAATAGTGCCCCATTATTGGTGTCAGTGGGAGGAATAGTGCTCCATTATTGGTGTCAGTGGGAGGAATAGTGCCCCATCATTGGTGTCAGTGAGAGGAATAGTGCCCCATTATTGGTGTCAGTGGGAGGAATAGTGCTCCATTATTGGTGTCAGTGGGAGGAATAGTGCCCCATCATTGGTATCAGTGAGAGGAATAGTGCTCCATTATTGGTGTCAGTGGGAGGAATAGTGCCCCATCATTGGTATCAGTGAGAGGAATAGTGCCCCATTATTGGTGTCAGTGGGAGGAATAGTGCCCCATCGTTGGTATCAGTGGGAGGAATAGTGCCCCATCATTGGTGTCAGTAGCAGGAATAGTGTCCCATCATTGGTGTCAGTGGGAGGAATAGTGCCCCATCATTGGTGTCAGTGGGAGGAATAGTGCCCCATCATTGGTATCAGTGGGAGGAATAGTGTCCCATCATTGGTGTCAGTGGGAGGAATAGTGCCCCATCAGTGGTATCAGTGGGAGGAATAGTGTCCCATCATTGGAGTCAGTGGGAGGAATAGTGCCCCATCAGTGGTATCAGTGGGAGGAATAGTGTCCCATCATTGGTGTCAGTGGGAGGAATAGTGCCCCATCAGTGGTATCAGTGGGAGGAATAGTGTCCCATCATTGGAGTCAGTGGGAGGAATAGTGCCCCATTATTGGTGTCAGTGGGAGGAATAGTGTCCCATCATTGGTGTCAGTGGGAGGAATAGTGCCCCATCGTTGGTGTCAGTGGGAGGAATAGTGTCCCATCATTGGTATCAGTGGGAGGAATAGTGCCCCATCGTTGGTGTCAGTGGGAGGAATAGTGCCCCATCGTTGGTGTCAGTGGGAGGAATAGTGCCCCATCATTGGTGTCAGTGGGAGGAATAGTGTCCCATCATTGGTCTCAGTGGGAGGAATAGTTCTCCATCATTGGTATCAGTGGGAGGAATAGTGCCCCATCATTGGAGTCAGTAGCAAGAATAGTGCCCCATTATTGGTGTCAGTGGGAGGAATAGTGCCCCATCATTGGTATTAGTGGGAGGGATAGTGCCCCATCATTGGTGTCAGTGGGAGGAATAGTGCCCCATCGTTGGTGTCAGTGGGAGGAATAGTGCCCCATCGTTGGTGTCAGTGGGAGGAATAGTGCCCCATCATTGGTGTCAGTGGGAGGAATAGTGCCCCATCGTTGGTGTCAGTGGGAGGAATAGTGCCCCATCATTGGTGTCAGTGGGAGGAATAGTGCCCCATCGTTGGTGTCAGTGGGAGGAATAGTGCCCCATCGTTGGTGTCAGTGGGAGGAATAGTGCCCCATCATTGGTGTCAGTGGGAGGAATAGTGCCCCATCATTGGTGTCAGTGGGAGGAATAGTGTCCCATCATTGGTCTCAGTGGGAGGAATAGTTCTCCATCATTGGTATCAGTGGGAGGAATAGTTCTCCATCATTGGTATCAGTGGGAGGAATAGTGCCCCATCATTGGAGTCAGTAGCAAGAATAGTGCCCCATTATTGGTGTCAGTGGGAGGAATAGTGCCCCATCATTGGTATCAGTGAGAGGAATAGTGCCCCATTATTGGTGTCAGTGGGAGGAATAGTGCCCCATCATTGGTGTCAGTGGGGGAGGTAATAGTGCCCCTTTGTTGGTATCAGTGGGAGGAATAGTATCCCATCATTGGTGTCAGTGGGAGGAATAGTGTCCCATCATTGGTATCAGTGGGAGGAATAGTGCCCCATCATTGGTGTCAGTGGGAGGAATAGTGCCCCATCATTGGTGTCAGTGGGAGGAATAGTGCCCCATCATTGGTGTCAGTGAGAGGAATAGTGCCCCATCATTGGTGTCAGTGAGAGGAATAGTGCCCCAAGAACTGGATAAAAGCAAGCAAAGGGCCGCATCTGGGCCATGGGCCACAGTTTGGAGACCACTGCTCAAGTTATCATCCCTCTGTCAGAGAATGTGATTATCAATCCCTGTTTAAAGCTAATCTGTCACTTTGTACACCCAGCTATGGTGCTGCAATTACACAGGCCGCCCGGATTAATATCCACATGTAATGCTGAGTCTCCATGATTGAAAAAACTGAAATCCAATGAATGAAAGGGGCGGGGCCAGGGACAGTCATCCTGGGGAGGAAGTTCCTCTAATCTTTCCTCATAGCTGATCTCCTCCATGCCTCTTATCAGTTTGGTTGCCCTTCTCTGTACTTCCTCCAGTTCCCCAATGTGCTTTTTGTGAATTGGTGCCCAAAACTGAACTGCATATTCCAGATGAGGTCTTACTAATGATTTGTACAGGGGGGGGGGGGGAATGGCATTGAAATCATTGAAATTGTGTCATTCAGAATTCTGCCTTGCACTGCACATGGTACACACTGTACTGTCCTTCATGGCAACACAAATCACCTGTTTATACTGTGTTCCTATAAAAGTGGATGAGTCCTTTAAATCTCCCCCATGGGGCTCTATTCCCTACATACTGGAGACCTACGATGGGTGGGGGAGCCCTGTCCATAGACGTGTCTGTTCATTATTAGCACTGAGATTGTCCCAATAAATTCCTCCAGGCGAATGTCTTCCCATGAAATGTTCTCCTCGCCAGACGTCCGCTAATCCCGATTCCCTCTTAAAGGACCTGTCCTCCATCCATCGCATGATTTCATGTTCATTTGTTTCGGGGTCAATATTCATTCATTGATTCCTCACCGTGTTAAAGGACGATCTGTATTCATCAAGGTCGAGTCTGATCTCCTCCACCTGCCACCGGCGGGGCCGACCTCACAATACGCCGGAGAAAATCACATTTCCTCATTATGTCAAAGACAAGCGTATAGCAGGAGAGCTCGGCGCCTGTCTGACGTATTGAATGAAGGGCCCCGCGATGGATTGGGGGTCTGCAGATTGAATTGTGTGTGATGACTTCATTGTGGAGATCAGGGGTCTCCAAACCGTCCACACAAAGGGCCAGAATACTGTCTGTCAGAATACAGGGGGGCCCGAATGTAGCCAGGGAGAAGGCAATGTCTTGGCAGGAACGGGAGAAAAAAAAATGGCATAGTGCCTGTAGTCAGTAGGAGGAGGAATAGTACTCCATCATTGGTGTCAGTGGGAGGAATAGTGCCCCATCATTGGTATCAGTGGGAGGAATAGTGCCCCATCATTGGTATCAGTGGGAGGAATAGTGTCCCGTCATTGGTGTCAGTGGGAGGAATAGTGCCCCGTCATTGGTGTCAGTGGGAGGAATAGTGCCCCGTCATTGGTGTCAGTGGGAGGAATAGTGCCCCGTCATTGGTGTCAGTGGGAGGAATAGTGCCCCGTCATTGGTGTCAGTGGGAGGAATAGTGCCCCGTCATTGGTGTCAGTGGGAGGAATAGTGTCCCGTCATTGGTGTCAGTGGGAGGAATAGTGCCCCGTCATTGGTGTCAGTGGGAGGAATAGTGCCCCGTCATTGGTGTCAGTGGGAGGAATAGTGCCCCGTCATTGGTGTCAGTGGGAGGAATAGTGCCCCGTCATTGGTGTCAGTGGGAGGAATAGTGCCCCGTCATTGGTATCAGTGGGAGGAATAGTGCCCCATCATTGGTGTCAGTGGGAGGAACAGTGCCCCATCATTGGTATCATTGGGGGGGGGGGGGAGAGATTTAAACAGTCTGGCTGGGTGGGGAGGGGGGGATACTATTATATATATATATATATTATCGTCTTCCCTGTGCTTTATCAGATAAAAAAAATTGCAGACAAAAGGGAGCCGCCCCTCCTTAAAGGAGCAGTGACTTTTTTTTCTTTGGTTCTGTAATGTGGCTGACATTCTTCCATCTGTGAGGACTGAACCGGTTCTCCGGGTTCGCGCTTTACACATCCGAGGAGGTTTCAGTCGATTTGCTTTGAATTCGGACAGGAAACGGAGACAAAGAAAGTGGATTGTAAACACTGGGGGGGGGGGGGGGCGTTAATATCTTGTAGAGTAATGTTACATTGTTACATCACAGTCAGCGGCTGTCTGGACGGACAAAACAAAACAAAGTCATATCATTGGATTCCATCCACAGAATAGGGCCAGGAGCGCACCGCAAACGTTGTGGATATGTCGCCTTTTAATGGCACCCCTACACATCAAAGGGTGTGTTGTACAATCGCATTGCCGCAGCATCATGCAGTTCAGTGCAGCACTTTTTAGGGTATGCAGGGTCCGGGGGGAGCGGATATAGTGAATGCAGGGTCCGGGGAGACCGGATATAGTGAATGCAGGGTCCGGGGAGACCAGATATAGTGAATGCGGGGTCCGGGGAGACCGGATATAGTGAATGCAGGGTCCGGGGAGACCGGATATAGTGAATGCAGGGTCCGGGGGAGAGAGGATATAGTGAATGCAGGGTCCGGGGAGACCAGATATAGTGAATGCGGGGTCCGGGGAGACCGGATATAGTGAATGCGGGGTCCGGGGGAGACCAGATATAGTGAATGCGGGGTCCGGGGAGAGCGGATATAGTGAATGCGGGGTCCGGGGAGACCGGATATAGTGAATGCGGGGTCCGGGGAGAGCGGATATAGTGAATGCGGGGTCCGGGGAGAGTGGATATAGTGAATGCAGGGTCCGGGGAGAGCGGATATAGTGAATGCAGGGTCCGGGGAGAGCGGATATAGTGAATGCAGGGTCCGGGGAGAGCGGATATAGTGAATGCGGGGTCCGGGGAGACCAGATATAGTGAATGCGGGGTCCGGGGAGACCAGATATAGGGAATGCAGGGTCCGGGGAGACCAGATATAGGGAATGCAGGGTCCGGGGAGACCAGATATAGTGAATGCCGGGTCCGGGGAGACCGGATATAGGGAGTGCAGGGTCCGGGGAGACCAGATATAGGGAATGCAGGGTCCGGGGAGACCAGATATAGTGAATGCAGGGTCCGGGGAGACCAGATATAGTGAATGCCGGGTCCGGGGAGACCGGATATAGGGAGTGCAGGGTCCGGGGAGACCAGATATAGGGAATGCAGGGTCCGGGGAGACCAGATATAGTGAATGCCGGGTCCGGGGAGACCGGATATAGGGAGTGCAGGGTCCGGGGAGACCAGATATAGGGAATGCAGTGTCCGGGGAGAGCGGATATAGTGAATGCGGGGTCCGGGGAGACCAGATATAGTGAATGCAGGGTCCGGGGAGAGCGGATATAGGGAATGCAGGGTTCGGGGAGACCAGATATAGGGAATGCAGGGTCCGGGGAGACCAGATATAGTGAATGCAGGGTCCGGGGAGAGCGGATATAGTGAATGCAGGGTCCGGGGAGACCGGATATAGTGAATGCAGGGTCCGGGGAGACCAGATATAGTGAATGCAGGGCCCGGGGAGAGCGGATATAGTGAATGCAGGGTCCGGGGAGAGCGGATATAGTGAATGCGGGGTCCGGGGAGACCGGATATAGTGAATGCGGGGTCCGGGGAGAGCGGATATAGTGAATGCGGGGTCCGGGGAGAGTGGATATAGTGAATGCAGGGTCCGGGGAGAGCGGATATAGTGAATGCAGGGTCCGGGGAGAGCGGATATAGTGAATGCAGGGTCCGGGGAGAGCGGATATAGTGAATGCGGGGTCCGGGGAGACCAGATATAGTGAATGCGGGGTCCGGGGAGACCAGATATAGGGAATGCAGGGTCCGGGGAGACCAGATATAGGGAATGCAGGGTCCGGGGAGACCAGATATAGTGAATGCCGGGTCCGGGGAGACCGGATATAGGGAGTGCAGGGTCCGTGGAGACCAGATATAGGGAATGCAGGGTCCGGGGAGACCAGATATAGGGAATGCAGGGTCCGGGGAGACCAGATATAGTGAATGCCGGGTCCGGGGAGACCGGATATAGGGAGTGCAGGGTCCGGGGAGACCAGATATAGGGAATGCAGGGTCCGGGGAGACCAGATATAGTGAATGCCGGGTCCGGGGAGACCGGATATAGGGAGTGCAGGGTCCGGGGAGACCAGATATAGGGAATGCAGTGTCCGGGGAGAGCGGATATAGTGAATGCGGGGTCCGGGGAGACCAGATATAGTGAATGCAGGGTCCGGGGAGAGCGGATATAGGGAATGCAGGGTTCGGGGAGACCAGATATAGGGAATGCAGGGTCCGGGGAGACCAGATATAGTGAATGCAGGGTCCGGGGAGAGCGGATATAGTGAATGCAGGGTCCGGGGAGACCGGATATAGTGAATGCAGGGTCCGGGGAGACCAGATATAGTGAATGCAGGGCCCGGGGAGAGCGGATATAGTGAATGCAGGGTCCGGGGAGAGCGGATATAGTGAATGAGGGGTCCGGGGAGAGCGGATATAGTGAATGCGGGGGTCCGGGGTTTAGGAACACTTTAAAGCGGTATTAAACCCAGAAGCAAACATTTCTTATATTGCAGCTTACCAATTCTTAGATTTGATGGTTGCATTAGTTTTTGGGGTTTTTTTTTAGATTTTCTTTACTTTATTTTCATCTGGTGATCCAGCCAGTAAGTCTTGTTTTTCAACAGAACAAGCTGCCCTGCACAGGTAGCAGGTTGTGGGTTGAGACAGACCATGTAGTCTCTGGTCACACCGATGCGACTTCACTTGAAGTCGCACAATTTGAAAGTCAGATGTCATTCCAACTTGAGATGCGACTTGCAAGACATCTGCGGCACAGGCACAAGACATAGATGTCTATTCAAGTCGCACCCGAAGTAATGCATGCTCCACTTTAGAAATCGGTGCGGCTCGAATCGCACTGATATGACCGCATTAATTGCGGACAATAGGGTGCGACTTGGCATGCGATTTAAAACTTGCATAGCATGGCAAGTCGCACCCTCTATGACCGGGCACCTAGGCCTGTTGTGCACCTAATGCGATTTTGTTCAGTGCGTTTTCAGTTTAGCAGTCACGTACTACAGTCCATTTACTATGGGTCATGTGCGTTTTCCACCGCTGCGTTTTTTGGAGGTGGTCAGGGACTTTTTTTTCCCCTGCAGCCAGTTGCATTTCTGGTTCCACAGACTTCAATGGAAAAGCAGCAGAAACACATTTAAAAAATGCAGTTCTTGCGTTTTTGATGCATTTTTGATGCGTTTCTGCTTGGTTTCTCCTGCAAGTCTACAGACACCTTCAAAAAACACAAAAAGCAACAAACGCGTGTGAAAGAAAAAAATGCAAAACTCACCGGGAAAACGCATCAACCGCAACCTGCGCAGATGTGAACCTCATTTGTTCATGTAATACCTTTATCCCCCCACAAACAAAAACGGTTTGCTGTAACTGGTTATAAAGAGTGAGCTGGAGTTCGGCTTCAATTTGTTAGTGTATTAAAAACTGCTAGTACATCTAACACTCCCCTCCCCCAGACTGAACAATCGTGCTGTCCATAGATGCCCCCTGTGCTCCTTCATCCAGAGTGGGGGCGCTCTAACACAGGAGGCATGCTCTTTCATCCAGAGTGGGGGCGCTCTAACACAGGAGGTGTGCTCCTTTATCCAAAGTGGGGGTGCTCTAATACAGGAGGTGTGCTCCTTCATCCAGAGTGGGGGTGCTCTAATACAGGAGGTGTGCTCCTTCATCCAGAGTGGGGGAGCTCTAATACAGGAGGTGTGCTCCTTCATCCAAAGTGGGGCGCTCTAACACAGGAGGTGTGCTCCTTCCTCCAGAGTGGGGGCGCTCTTATACAGGAGGTGTGCTGCTTCATCCAGAGTGGGGGCGCTCTAACACAGGAGGTGTGCTCCTTCATCCAGAGTGGGGGCGCTCTAGTAGAGGAGGTGTGCTCCTTCATCCAGAGTGGGGGCGCTCTAATACAGGAGGTGCGCGCCTTCATCCAGAGTGGGGGCGCTCTAACACAGGAAGTGCGCTCCTTCTTCCAGAGTGGGGGCGCTCTTATTAAGGAAGTGTGCTCCTTCTTCCAGAGTGGAGGCGCTCTTATACAGGAAGTGTGCTCCTTCCTCCAGAGTGGGGGCGCTCTAACACAGGAGGTGTGCCTCTTCATCCAGAGTGGGGGCGCTCTAACACAGGAGGTGTGCTCCTTCATCCAGAGTGGGGGCGCTCTAACACAGGAGGTGCGCTCCTTCATCCAGAGTGGGGGCGCTCTAATACAGGAGTTGCTTCCTCCAGAGTGGGGGCTCTCTAATACAGGAAGTGTGCTCCTTCATCCAGAGTGGGGGCACTCTAATACAGGAGGTGTGCTCCTTCATTCAGAGTGGGCGCGCTCTAACACAGGAGGTGTGCTCATTCCACCAGAGTGGGGGCGCTCTAACACAGGAGGTGTGCTCATTCCTCCAGAGTGGGGGCGCTCTAACACAGGAGGTGTGCTCCTTCATCCAGAGTGGGGGCGCTCTAACACAGGAGGTGTGCTCCTTCATCCAGAGTGGGGGCGCTCTAACACAGGAGGTGTGCTCCTTCATTCAGAGTGGAGGCGCTCTTATTCAGGAAGTGTGCTCCTTCCTCCAGAGTGGGGGCGCTCTAACACAGGAGGTGTGCTCCTTCCTCCCGAGTGGGGGCGCTCTTATACAGGAGGTGTGCTACTGGCCACATCACCATGTGAAAACAGAGGGGAAAAAAAGAAAACTAATGCAGCCACCTTATCTAATGACAGGGAAGCTGCAATATATGACATTTTTGGGTTTGGGGTTTATTACCGCTTTAACCCTTGCAGTGCAGGGGGTCCCACTGCAAGATTTTTTTGCTGTCCCTGGAGTTGGATTTTAAACATCCCCGTGTCATTATGGTGAGCACAGGTGACTGATCACCTCTCTAGAAATGAATGGGACAAGCAGAATCCATCCTGGGAGGAGATCCGGTATTCCATGGTTATACGCTGCTCTATGCTGCCCTCTACTGAACATTTATAGAAGATCACAAATCTTCATCCATACTAGTGAAAATAAATTCTGGATTTGCTTTCTGCTGGCGGAAACAGAAAAGAAATTTCTCATCCAGAAAAACCTCCGGGGCTTCTTCCCACCGGATGCAGAGCGGGAATGCACGCAAAATCGAGCGTTTTGCCTGCCGCACAAAAAGTGCGCCAATAATTCTCAGGGAGTTTGATTTGATATCATGTATTATGTATGTTTGATACTTTGTATCGTTCTACACATTTGTTTGGTTTGGATGAGAGCCGCCTGTCGCTTTAACACGGATCACAATGTATTCATCAGAGGCAAGCAGCTAACACCAATACGGGTTTTCACAAAAATAAAAAAAAATAAAACCATTGATGATCAGTGTGGCCCCAGAAGTGCCATCTGTCAGTGCTCATCAGTGCCAGCAGTCAGTGCCCATCAGTGCCACATCAATGCCACATATCAGTGCATACCAGTGCACATCAATGCCACATATCAGTGCATACCAGTGCACATCAATGCCACATATCAGTGCCCATCTGAGCTGCCTTTCAATGTCACCCATCAGTGCCAGTCAGTGCCACCTATCAATGCCAATCAGTGCTACCAATCAGTGCCACCTATAAGTGCCAGTCAGTGCCGCCTATCAATGCCAATCAGTGCTACCAATCAGTGCCACCTATAAGTGCCAGTCAGTGCCGCCTCACAGTGCCAGTCAGTGCCACCTATCAGTGCTATATATCAGTGTCATGTATCAGTGCTGCCTTTCAGTGCCCATCAGTGATGCCTGTCAATGCCCATCAGTGCCACCTACCAGTGCCTCCTCATCAGTGCCCATCAGTGCCACCTATCAGTGTCCATCAGTGCAGCCTCATTAGTGCACATCAGTGAAGGAGAAAAATCACTTATTTACAAAATTGTATAACAAAAACTAAGAAAAAATATTTTTTTTCAAAATTTTCAGTGGTTTTTGGTTTGTTTAAGAAAAAATAAAAATCCCCGAGGTGATTAAATACCACCAAAATAAAGCTCTATCTGTCTCAAAAAAATGATAAAAATGTCATATGGGTACAGTGGTGCATGACTGCGCAATTGTCATTGAAAGTGTGAGAGCGCTGAAAGCTGGAAATTGGCCTGGGCAGGAAGGTGGTAGAAGTGTCCTGTAGGCAGGAAGGGGGTAGAAGTGCCCTGTAGGCAGGAAGGGGGTAGAAGTGCCCGGTAGGCAGGAAGGGGGTAGAAGTGCCCTGTAGGCAGGAAGGGGGTAGAAGTGCCCTGTAGGCAGGAAGGGGGTAGAAGTGCCCTGTAGGCAGGAAGGGGGTAGAAGTGCCCTGTAGGCAGGAAGGGGGTAGAAGTGCCCGGTAGGCAGGAAGGGGGTAGAAGTGCCCTGTAGGCAGGAAGGGGGTAGAAGTGCCCTGTAGGCGAGGGGTTAAACCTTCATGTAAAAAAAAATAAATAAAAATTAGAGCAATTTACTCATGTGCAAAAACAAAAAAAAACAAATGTTATTAGGCTATTTCCTGTGCTGGACGAATAATCTTCACTGATTTAAAAGGACCACTAGATGGCGCTAAATATCATAGGAAATGCTTGATACTTTAGTACCATCTAGTAACCAAATCTAATCCATTTAGTAGTGCGCTCTGTACTCAGCACACCCCTTAACCCTGCACTCTGTACGTAGCGCACTCCTGAACTCTGCACTCTGTACTCAGCATACCCCTTAACTCTGCACTCTGTACATAATGCACTCCTGAACCCTGCACTCTGTACATAGAGCACCCCACATGCAACCGGGTCTTTGAGGGCAACCATATTGCTGATGCAGCTCACAATGAAATTGAATTTGACTTCCATCTTATACAGTCTCTCTGCACCCGGGGTCATTAGTACCCCCTGAGGTGGGATCTCTGCAGTCACCTTCTCCATGGGTTCACCTCTCCCAGGACCCTCCAGGGGAATGGCCTCACACAGGGAACCCTTGGCCTGGCCTAAAAAGGCCTTTTGGCAACTTGCCGTAGGCCCCGCCTTTATAGGCATCAGGACGTCTACAGCTGGTTCTTCTGGGTGCAGGTCTACTCCTCCCCAGCCTCCAGCCCTGTCCAGGGCCTCCACTTGCTGGATACATCTGGTGAGGACCCATGTCATCACTACAGGGACTAAAGGGACCTAGCAACTGATGACACCATTCTCTGCAGCTACACACTATACTGGGACAGAGCCAACTAGTGGCAGACTAGCTAACTGCACCTGCTTACATGACACAGAGCAGAGAACATGTAGATGTCCATTACTGTACGTTGGGGTGCACTGGCTTGGTATGTTGGGGGGCCAATCACAATATATGACACTTGTATGCAGCTTTAAGCAATGCAGAGTTGCTTCAAAGGATTAAAGCGGAACTCCGGCACAGAAACGTCATTAAATAATATCCGCAATCACCACAAAGAATATAATCCCACTCTGTGTGCACCAAATGTCTTTGTAAATCCAGATATTGCCTTGTAAACATAACAGTGACATCATCACTAGGCTGTACATAGCCCTTGCAGAGAGCAGAGCTGTGGGAGGGGCTCAGCACCCATATGGAAGAAAAATATATTTGAAATATATTTTAAACATATTCTTCCCAAATATATTGACATACATTTGAAATGCTGCAATTTTGGCCATTTTCAATATATATATATATACTGCATGTTGAAATACGTTTTTTATTACAAAATATATGAAAAAATATATTCTTCCGATTTTTTTTTTTTTTAAATAATGCATTTCAACATGTAGTGTGCATATATATATATATTATAATATACATTTATTGACATATATTTGAAATGCTACAATTTTGCCCATATTCAATATATTTCAAATAAATATATATATATACTGTATGTTGAAATACGGTTTTATTACAAAATATATGAAAAATATTTTTAAAAATACATTTCAAATATGTCTTTAAAAAAAACAAATCTACATTTTTGGAAATATATATATATATATATATATGTACACTGCATGTTGAATGTGTTTTTCTTACAAAAATATTTTTTAAATGTATTCTTCAGATTTTTTGTAACATATAAAACAGTAATTTTAACATATATTTTTACATATATTTATATATTAAATTCCAAAAATGTAGATTTGTATTTTTAAAGACATACAGTATATTTGAAATGTATATTTAAAAATATTTTTCATATATTTTGTAATAAAAACGCATTTCAAAATGCAAAAAAAATAAATATATATATATATATTTATATATTAAATTATATATTAGATTTGTATTTTTAACCATTTCAATACCGGGCAATTTTACACCTTCCTGCCCAGGCCATTTTTCAGGTTTCAGCGCTCTCACACTTTGAATGACAATTGCGCGGTCATACAACATTGTACCCAAACTAAAATTTTATCATTTTCTTCACACAACTAGAGCTTTCTTTTGGTGGTATTTAATCACCGCTGGGGTTTTTATTTTTTGCTAAATTAAAAAAAAAGACCAAAAATTTTGAAAAAAAAACAAATTTTTCTTTGTTTCTGTTATAAAAGTTTACAAATAAATAATTGTTCTTCATAAATTTAGGCCGAGATGTATTCTGCTACATGTCTTTGGTGAAAATAACCCAAATTAGGATGTATTATTTAGTCTGTAGGAAAGTTATAGAGTTCACAAACTATGGGATAGATCTGAATATTGATCAGTCCTGAAGTACTGACAGCCAATCTAATTTCTTGAGGTCCAAGAATGTCAGAACAGTACAGATATCCCCCAAATGTCAGGACAGTACAGATATCCCCCAAATGACCCCTTTTTGCAGAGTAGACAGTCGGACGTACTTCATAAGAGGCATGGCGAGTTTTTTGAAGTTGTATTTTTTTGTCATAATTTTTCCGAAAATGAAAAAATTAAAAAAATTATTTTTACTATTTTTTTTTTTACATACTGTCACCAGTGCAGTACAGCGTCATCATATAACTGGCATGGTGGTGATGAGGGACACTGACTGGTGACAGTATGAAAAAAATATATATATATTATTTTTTTTTAATTTTTTTAATTTTTTCATTATATTTAATTTTTTATTACATTTTTTTTTTTTTTTTTTAAGATTTTTTTTCATATTTTACTATGACCAAAATAGTACAATGTTACCATAGTAACATTGTACTACTTTGGGGAAGTGATCAGTATTTTTTTTTTTTTTTTACACAGTTTGCTTATAGCAAAGAATTACTTTGCTATAAGCAAGCATTTACCTGAATGAAATCGATTCATTCAGCTTTTTTTTTTTTTTTGTGCTTAGCTGTGATTTGGTCACAGCTAATCACATGACATGTGCATGTGATTAGCTGTGACCATTCACAGCTAGACACTAGTATACAATGGATGGCATCATGAATGAAGCCATCCATTGTATACAACTGTCATGTGACCTGCTGTGATTGGTCACAGCAGGTCACATGGTACCAGCAACGGGAGCCGGTACTCGGATCTGTCATCGGCCGTGTCCGAGGTGCACGGCTGACGACAGATCGCACTGCTGTGCCGCTCTGCACTAGCGCAAACGGCGCATGTGCGGGAGCACGCCAAATGGCATGCACCCGGAATGGAGGAACACATCTGAAGCTGCCAAACGGCCATTGGCCGGGCGGCTAATGGTTAAAGACATACAGTATATTTGAAATGTATATTTAAAAATATTTTTCATATATTTTGTAATAAAAACGCATTTCAAAATGCAAAAAAAAAATATATATATATATATTTATATATTAAATTCCAAAAATGTAGATTTGTATTTTTAAAGACATACAGTATATTTGAAATGTATTTTTAAAAATATTTTTCATATATTTTGTAATAAAAACGCATTTCAAAATGCAAAAAAAAAAAAAATATATATATATATACATTTTTTTTTTATTTTATTTATTTATTTGAAATATATTGAATACGGCCAAAATTGTAGCATTTCAAATATATGTCAATATATTTGGGAAGAGTATTTTTAAAATATATTTCAGATATATTTTCTTCCATGTGGGCAAGTTCCACCAGATAGACTACCTGTAGAAAACTACAGGAGGGAGAAGGAAGACAAGACCAATCGCAGGAACTGCGACCCACCAGTTTTTTTTTTTGGTTTTTTTGACAGCCATCCAGGTAAATGAGCCCTAAAGGACAATTTTACCTATTTTAGGCTATTCATGGAAATACCCCCCCCCCCCCCCCGGCATACTTTCAACCCTGATCCAGCAATCTGTTCCCAACCAGCGCAAATTTTGTGGCTCCTATGGGTAGCGTTACTCATGGCGGCCTCCAATAAACAGTCCCTCGGTGAATGACAATGCAATATATTAACCCCAGCGCTGCACAGCTAACAATCCATAACCTTTGGGGTGTATTTATAAAAATATTGTATACCATTCTCCCAGTCAAAGTGCGTGTACATTCCTTGGGTGCGGCTGGGGCAAAAAACGAATGTTATTAGGCTATGCCTTGTAAAGGAGGTTGTAATCGGAAAATTCTGGCTTTGGCTACTAGATGGGGCCAAAAATCATAAGCATTTCCTATGATATTTAGTGCCATCTAGTGGTCATTTTAAATCAATGAAAAATATTTATCAGCCCAGGGAATAGCCTAATTCCATTTGGTTTTTGCTCCATTTCTCTGATTTTTCTTTTTTTTATTTTCTTTTTCACATAAAGGTTTAAAACAGAAAATACTGCATTTGGATACTAGAGGGCGCCAATCATCATAAGCATTTCCTATGATATTTAGTGCCATCTAGTGGTCATTCTAAATCAATGAAAAATATTCACCCATCACAGGAAATAGCCTAATATCATTAGTTTTTCTTGCTTTTTTTTTTTTGCTCCATTCCACTTGTTTTTTTTTTTTCTGATTTTTTTCTCTATGTGAAGAAGGTTTAAAAACGGAAAATACTGTATTTGGTTACTAGATGGCACCAAGTACCATAAGCATTTCCTATGATATTTAGCACCATCTAGTGGTCATTTTAAATCAATGATAAATATTCGCACAGCACAGGAAAAAAACTAATAACATTTGGGTTTTTTGGTTGCTTTTTATTTTTTTGCTCCATTCCACTTTAGTGTATTGATCAGATTTTTTTTCATGTGAAGATTTAAAAAACAAAAATATTGTATTTGGTTACTAGATGGCACCAAGAATTTTAAGCATTTCCTATGATATTTAGCACCATCTAGTGGTCATTTCTAAATCATTGAAAATTATTTATTCAGCACAGAAAATAGCCAAATGCTATTGATTTTTTTTTTGTTTTTTTGCACAGAAAATAGCCAAATGCTAATAATTTTTTTTTGCGTTTTTTGTTTTTTTGCTTTATTCCACTTGAGTGTATTGCTCTGATTTTTTTCTTTTCATGTGAAGGTTTAGTAATGGAAAATATTGCATTTGGCTACTAGATGGCACCAAGAATCATAAGCATTTCCTATGATATTTAGCGCCATCTAGTGGTCTTTTTTAAATCAATGAAAAATGTTCGTCCAGCATAGGAAATAGCCAACTACTATTTGTTATTTTTGGTTGTTTTTACTTCTTTGCTCTGTTCCAATTGGGTGTATTGCGCTGATTTTTTTAATGTTTTTTTTTTGTGAAGAAGGTTTAAAAATTGAAAATATTGTATTTGGTTACTAGATGGCACCAAGTACCATTTTTTTGTTTGTTTTTCTATTTGTTTTTTGCTTTATTCTACTTGATTGTATTTTTCAGATTTTTCTTTTTTTTGTTTTCATGTGAAGGTTTAAAAACAGAAAATACTGCATTTGACTGCTAGATGGTGCCAAGTATCATAAGCATTTCCTATGATATTTAGAGCCATCTAGTGGTCATTTTTAAATCCATGAAAAATATTCACCCAGCACAGGAAATAGCCAACTACCATTTGTTTTTGTTTTTTTTTGTTTTTGCTCTATTCCACTTGATTATATTTCTCTGATTTTTTTTGTTTTCATGTGAAGGTTTAAAAACAGAAAATATTGCATTTGGCTACTAGAGGGCGCCAAGTATTATAAGCATTTCCTATGATATTTAGCGCCATCTATTGGTCATTTTTAAATCAATGAAAAATATTCACCCAGCACAGGAAATAGCCAATTTGTTTTTTGCTCCTTTCCACTTGAGTAAATTTCTCAGATTTTTCTTTTTTTTTCACATGAACGTTTAAAATGGAAAATTTCTTTTAGCTAACTACTATTTTTTATGGTTGTTTTTACATTTTTTTTCTGTTCCACTTGATTGTATTTCTCTGATTTTATTTTTTTTAATGTGAAGAAGTTTTAAAACAGAACATACTGCATTTGGCTACTAGAGGGCGCCAAGTATTATAAGCATTTCCTATAATATTTAGCGCCATCTAGTGATCATTTTTTAAATCAATGAAAAATATTCGCCCAGCACAGGAAATAGCCAATTTGTTTTTTGCTCCTTTCAACTTCAGTAAATTTCTCAGATTTTTTTTTTTTCACATGAAGGTTTAAAATGGAAAATTTCTTTTAGCTAACTATTATTTTTTTTTTGGTTGTTTTTACATTTTTGCTCCACTTTTTTCTGTTCCACTTGATTGTATTTCTCTGATTTTTTTTTTTAATATGAAGAAGTTTTAAAACGGAACATACTGCATTTGGCTACTAGAGGGCGCCAAGTATTATAAGCATTTCCTATAATATTTAGCGCCATCTAGTGATCATTTTTTAAATCAATGAAAAATATTCGCCCAGCACAGGAAATAGTCGACTATCATTTGTTTTTTGCTCCATTCCACTTGAGTAAATTTCTCAGATTTTTCTTTTATATTTTCACATGAAGGTTTAAAATGGAAAATACTGCATTTGGCTACTAGATGGCGCCAACCGTCATAAACATTTCCTATGATATTTAGCGCCATCTATTGATCATTTTTTAAATCAATGAAAAATATTCGCCCAGCACAGGAAATAGCCAATTTGTTTTTTGCTCCTTTCAACTTCAGTAAATTGCTCATATTTTTTTTTTTTCACATGAAGGTTTAAAATGGAAAATTTCTTTTAGCTATTATTTTTTTTTTGGTTGTTTTTACATTTTTGCTCCACTTTTTTCTGTTCCACTTGATTGTATTTCTCTGATTTTTTTTTTTAATATGAAGAAGTTTTAAAATGGAACATACTGCATTTGGCTACTAGAGGGCGCCAAGTATTATAAGCATTTCCTATGATATTTAGCGCCATCTAGTGATCATTTTTTAAATCAATGAAAAATATTCGCCCAGCACAGGAAATAGTCGACTATCATTTGTTTTTTGCTCCATTCCACTTGAGTAAATTTCTCAGATTTTTCTTTTATATTTTCACATGAAGGTTTAAAATGGAAAATACTGCATTTGGCTACTAGATGGCGCCAACCGTCATAAACATTTCCTATGATATTTAGCGCCATCTAGTGATCATTTTTAAATCAATGAAAAATATTCACCCAGCACAGGAAATAGCCAATTTGTTTTTTGCTCCATTCCACTTGAGTAAATTTCTCAGATTTTTCTTTTTTTTTCACATGAAGGTTTAAAATGGAAAATTTCTTTTAGCTAACTACTATTTTTTTTTTTGTGGTTGTTTTTAAATTTTTGCTCCACTTTTTTCTGTTCCACTTGATTGTATTTCTCTGATTTTATTTTTTTTAATGTGAAGAAGTTTTAAAACGGAACATACTGCATTTGGCTACTAGAGGGCGCCAAGTATTATAAGCATTTCCTATGATATTTAGCGCCATCTAGTGATCATTTTTTAAATCAATGAAAAATATTCGCCCAGCACAGGAAATAGCCAGCTACCATTTGTTTTTCTGCTCCATTCCACTTGAGTAAATTTCTCAGATTTTTCTTTTTCTTTTTTTTCTCATGAAGTTTTAGAATGAAAAACACTGCATTTGGCTACTAGATGGCGCCAACCATCATAAGCATTTCCTATGATATTTAGCGCCATCTAGTGGTCATTTTAAATCAATGGTTTTATTTTTATTTTTTTGTGAAAACCCGTATTGGTGTTAGCTGCTTGCCTCTGATGAATACATTGTGATCTGTGTTAAAGCGACAGGCGGCTCTCATCCAAACCAAACAAATGTGTAGAACAATACAATGTATCAAACATACATAATACATGATATCAAATCAAACTCTTACATTTAGCGCCATCTAGTGGGCATTTTTAAATCAATGAAAAATATTCATCCAGCACAGGAAATAGACAAATACCTTTTTGTTTTTTGCTCCTTTCCACTTGAGTAAATTTCTCAGATTTTTCTTTTTTTTTTCCACATGAAGGTTTAAAATGGAAATTTCTTTTAGCTACCTACTATTTTTTTTTGGCTGTTTTTACATTTTTGCTACACTTTTTTTCTGTTCCACTTGATTGTATTTCTCTCTTTTTTTTTTAATGTGAAGAAGTTTTAAAACGGAACATACTGCATTTGGCTACTAGAGGGCGCCAAGTATCATAAGCATTTCCTATATTTAGCGCCATCGTTGGTCCTTTAAAATCCAAGAACCGTATTCGTCCAGCACAGGAAATGGCCTAATAACATTTGTTTTTTATTTTATTTTTGTGAAAACACATATTCGTGTTAGCTGCTTACCTCTGATAAATAAATTGTGAACCTTGTTAAAGCGATAGGAGGCTCTCTTCCAAACAAAACAAATGTTTCATTATTTGTAGAATATATATGGATGTTTGATGTGATACAATGTATTTGTATTTTTGATACATATTGTTTTTTTTATTTATTTATATACTAAAACTGGAGCCCTCAGAATCTGGTGCGGTTGTGCCTGGGAGCAGGGGCGGACTGACCGTTTGGAAACTCGTGCACTGCCCGAGGGCCCGGGGTCAGTAGGGGGCCCCATGAGATGCCCCTGGTACCTTTTTCATAGGCTTTTTTGAGTTTGGGCAAGGACACAGGGGCCCCATGATCCTCTATTGCCTGAGGGCCCCTTGAGTTGTCAGTCCGCCCCTGCCTGGGAGCCAATCAGCTTCTAACTTCAGATTATTCAATTCATATTTGGCAATAAAACAAGGAAGCTGATTGGTTTCTATACAGAACCACACCGGATTTTGCACTCTCCAGTTTTAGTATATATGTATATGTATGGATATGTATGTATATGTGTATGTATATGTATGTATGTGTATATGTATGTATATGTATGTATGTGTATATGTATGTATATGTATGTATGTGTATATGTACGTATATGTATGTGTATATGTATATATATGTGTATGTATATGTATGTATGTATGTATATGTATGTATGTGTGTGTATGTGTATATGTGTATGTATGTGTATATGTATGTATATGTATGTATATGTATGGATATGTATGTATATGTGTACGTATATGTATGTATGTGTATATGTATGTATATGTATGTATGTGTATATGTGTATGTATGTGTATATGTATGTATATGTATGTGTATATGTATGTATATGTGTATGTATATGTATGTATATGTATGTGTATATGTATGTATGTATATGTATGTACAGTATGTGTGTGTATGTATATGTATGTATGTGTATGTATGTATATGTATATGTATGTGTATGTATGTGTATGTATGTATGTATATATATATATATATATATATAAAAACAATATATATCAAAAATACAAATACATTATATCGCATCAAACTTCCACATATATTCTACAGAAAATGAAAAAACAAATGTAACAAATAAAATATCCATACAGTATATTCTGTCTTACACCGATTAGTGACGTCAACAAAAACGATTCAAAGTTTCCTTAGAACAGCCAATTTTTTTTCCACCCTGCTCCGTGATCTCACCTCCCCTCCCCCCACGTACAAGACCAACATTCAACAGAATTATTTGACCTCCAAGCTATAGGCAGGTCAAACATCATCAAATCTATTTCATCCTCAGGTACACCGTGACTCAAATTGAAACCATCAGATGATCATATATCCTGAAAAAGCTCAAGCAATATGAGGAACTCCATAGAGTGGTTTTGTTTTTATTGTAAAATCCTAAAAAAAAAAAAAAGCAATATTCAATAAATCTCGCATTCAAGGGATACACAAGCAACACTCATCTCAGACGTATTTGAACAAATATTCCCATATAACCCCGGACTTGGGGTTTACACAACACTCCGAATAACGGGTCTGATATCATGGACAGTAGCCTCCCTAGCGGTCTGATGATGTCAGTATTTCTGTGCTCGAAGCGGTACATTTTTTTGCATGGAAATATGTCCTTTTTTTATTGTAGGCCTGTAATTCTTAGGAATAACTCACTGAAATCTGTCCGAGCAAGAGTCTATTAAACATCCCGGGTATAATAAAATTTGAAACATGAAATCATAAAATATAATAAATAATCATAAAAAATAATAATAATATAATAATACATTTAATTCAATAATATAATCAAACCAAAAACACTGAAATGTGAAATAGAGCGCCAAGTTCGCACATCGCTGAGCAAAGTCGCAGAATCGTTTTCAGTGTCTGATGATGAATTTCCCCCACGAATCATTATCACTCAATTCTGCAAGTGGTTCTGATTTACTATCGCTGTTCTCTAGCCGCTCTAAAACCGCTTTTGACCTAAAGGGACGCTTTTTGGACGCCATGGACGTTTCTCAGTTTCCAGGCAGAAAGAACAGTAAAAATGCAGGCAGGGCGCCGGACAAAGCACTCGGGACAAAATGGATGTGAAATGGGTTGATACAGGAATGTTATACTATGTGATTTTAGTGTATTTAGTGAATGTCACATTTTTACATTTTTGAATTTCCCGCCAGTTCCGGCCCCCGTACGTCCCGACGCTCGCAGGGAACGGAACCTGTAAGACAGATGCCGGCATCGGCCGGAGGAGATGGAGGGGGGACACTGCAGGGGGGACATCGCCGGAGCGCAGGACACACTTGTGGTGCTAAAACTTTACCCCGAGCTACACTCTGGAATACCGCCAGGGGGGTTAATTGGATGGCATGTTGTCATAAGGGAAGCTGCATCCAATGCGTTTCGTTGCTTCAGACTTCATCAAGTCACCAATCGGTGGAATATATAGATATTGGATTTTGACAGTTACTTTTTTTTTTCATAATTTATAGAATATACACTGTTCAGCCAAATGTTATGACTACTTACGGGAAAAGTTAATTATAGACATGTGCGGTTTGTTTCATCAATTTGGCTGAAATTTTCGTTATTCGGAGATTCAGATGTATCCAAATTTCTGGATTAAGCGAATTTAACAAATCCGAAACAACAAAACAAAAGTTTGTCCGAAATAACAAATGATCAGAATTTGTATGGAATGCGAAATTCATTCGAAAACAGATTTGAAATGCAAACATATTGCTGACTTCCTTCAAAGACTGCGTGCATAAGTGTTGGAATAGAGTTGTCTTCCGAAATTTAGAATTTCGCAAAGGATAGAAAATTAAAGAATAAAATAAAAAGGAATAAGAAGAGATGAAAAGAGAAGAGAAAAGAAAATAAAGGAAAAGAGAGGAAAAGAGAAAAGTGAAGAGAAGAAAAAAGAGGAAAAAAAGAGAACAGAAAAGACAGGAGAAGAAAATAGAAGAGAAAAGAGAGGAAAAAAGAGAAAAGAGAGGAAAAAAGAGAAGAGAAAAGAAAAGAGAGGAAAAAAGAGAGGAGAAGAAAAGAGAAGAGAAAAGAGAGGAAAATAGAGAAAAGAGAGGAAAACAGAGAAAAGAGAAGAGAAAAGAAAAGAGAGGAAAAAAGAGAGGAGAAGAAAAGAGAAGAGAAAAGAAAAGAGAGGAAAATGGAGAAGAGAAAAGAAAGGAAAACAGAGAAAAGAGAGGAAAAAAAGAGAAAAGAGAAAAGAGAGGAGAAGAAAAGAGAGGAAAATAGAGAAAAGAGAGGAAAAAGGAGAAGAGAAAAGAAAAGAGAGGAAAAAAGAGAGGAGAAGAAAAGAGAAGAGAAAAGAGAGGAAAATAGAGAAAAGAGAGGAAAAAAGAGAAAAGAGAAGAGAAAAGAAAAGAGAGGAGAAGAAAAGAGAAGAGAAAAGAGAGGAAAATAGAGAAGAGAAAAGAGAGGAAAATAGAGAAGAGAAAAGAGGAAAAAAGAGAAGAGAAGAAAAAAGAGAAGAGAAAAGAGAAGAGAAAAGAAAAGAGAGGAAAAAAGAGAAGAGAAAAGAGGAAAAAAGAGAAGAGAAGAGAAAAGAGAGGAGAAGAAAAGAGAAGAGAAAAGAGAGGAAAATAGAGAAAAGAGAGGAAAAAAGAGAAAAGAAAAGAGAGGAAAAAAGAGAGGAGAAGAAAAGAGAAGAGAAAAGAGAGGAAAATAGAGAAGAGAAAAGAGAGGAAAATAGAGAAGAGAAAAGGGGGACAAAGAGAAGAGAAGAAAAAAGAGAAGAGAAAAGAGAGGAACAAAGAAAAGAGAGGAACAAAGAGAAGAGAAAAGAGAGGAGAAGAAAAGAGAAGAGAAAAGAGAGGACAATAGAGAAAAGAGAAGAGAAGAGAAAAGAGAGGAAAAAAGAGAAGAGAAAAGAGAGGAAAATAGAAAAAAGAGAGGGAAAAAAGAGAATAATGAAAAGAAAAGAGAGGAAAAAAGAGAAGAGAAAAGAGAGGAGAAGAAAAGAGAAGAGAAAAGAGAGGAAAATAGAGAAGAGAAAAGAGGAAAAAAGAGAAGAGAAGAAAAAAGAGAAAAAAATAGAAGAGAGGAGAAGAGGAGAGGAGAGGAGAAGAGAAAAGAGAGGAGAAGAAAAAAGAGAGAAGAGAGGAGATGAAAAGTGAGAAGAGAAGAGTAGAGAAAAGAGAAGAGAAAAGAAAAGAGAGGGGAAAAAAGAGAAAAGAGAGGAGAGGAAAAAAGAGAGGAGAAAAGAGAGGACAATAGAGAAAAGAGAGGAAAAAAGAGAAGAGAAAAGAAAAGAGAGGAAAAAAGAAAAGAGAAAAGAGAGGAAAATAGAGAAGAGAAAAGAGGAAAAAAGAGAAGAGAAGAGAAAAGAGAGGAGAAGAAAAGAGAAGAGAAAAGAGAGGAAAATAGAGAAAAGAGAGGAAAAAAGAGAAAAGAAAAGAGAGGAAAAAAGAGAGGAGAAGAAAAGAGAAGAGAAAAGAGAGGAAAATAGAGAAGAGAAAAGAGAGGAAAATAGAGAAGAGAAAAGGGGGACAAAGAGAAGAGAAGAAAAAAGAGAAGAAAAAAAGAGAAGAAAAAGAAAAGAGAGGAAAAAAGAGAAGAGAAAAGAGAGGAGAAGAAAAGAGAAGAGAAAAGAGAGGACAGGACAATAGAGAAGAGAAGAGAAAAGAGAGGAAAAAAGAGAAGAGAAAAGAGAGGAAAATAGAGAAGAGAAAAGAGAGGAAAATAGAGAAGAGAAAAGAGGAAAATAGAGAAGAGAAAAGAGAGGAGAAGAAAAGAGAAGAGAAAAGAGAGGAAAATAGAGAAAAGAGAGGATAAAAGTGAAGAGAAAAGAGAAGAGAAGAGAAAAGAGAGGAAAAAAGAGAGGAGAAGAAAAGAGAAGAGAAAAGAGAGGAAAATAGAGAAGAGAAGAGAGGAAAAAAGAGAAGAGAAGAAAAAAGAGAAGAGAAAAGAGAGGAAAAAAGAGAAGAGAGGACAATAGAAAAAAGAGAGGGAAAAAAGAGAATAGAGAAAAGAAAAGAGAGGAAAATAGAGAAGAGAAAAGAGAGGAGAAGAAAAGAGAAGAGAAAAGAGAGGACAATAGAGAAAAGAGAGGAAAAAAGAGAAGAGAAGAGAAAAGAGAGGAGAAGAAAAGAGAAGAGAAAAGAGAGGAAAATAGAGAAGAGAAAAGAGGAAAAAAGAGAAGAGAAGAAAAAAGAGAAAAAAAGAGAAGAGAGGAGAAGAGGAGAGGAGAGGAGAAGAGAAAAGAGAGGAGAAGAGAAGAAAAAAGAGAGAAGAGAGGAGATGAAAAGTGAGAAGAGAAGAGTAGAGAAAAGAGAGGAGAAGAGAAGAGAGAGGAGAAGAAAAGAGAAAAGTGGAGAAGAGAAAAGAGAAGAGAGAGGAGAAGAAAAGAAAAGAGAAAAGAGAAGAGTGTAGAAGAGAAAAGAGTGGAGAAAAGAGAAGAGAAGAGAAAAGAGGAAAAAAAGAGAAGAGCAAAGAGAAGGGAAGAGAAGACACAAGAGAAAAGAGAGAAGAGAGGAGAAAAGAGAGAAAAAAAGAGAAGAGAAGAGGAAAGAGAAAAAAAGAGAAGAGAGAAGAGACGAAAGAAGAGGAGAGGAGAGAGAAGAGAAAAGAGAGGAAAAAAAGAAGAAAAAAGAGCAGAAAATCACACAAAACGTGCGCAAAAATGTGCACAAAAGCACAAAAACGCGCATCAATTGCGCATTTCTATTCTTTTCTATGGGCATAAAAACGTCGGCCCAAATTGAGCTTCAGGCGTTCTGCTTCAGGGGACTTGGAGTGGAGATGTGAAGAGTCTCCATGGAGGAATATTGATTTTATTTTCTCCCTGATCGTGTTGGAGTGTTGAGCTTCGTGCTACAAAATGCTCAGGTGTGAATGCAGCCTAAATAGGGACATGTGTTCTGATGCATTTTTGATGCGTTTTACCGTGTTCCAGTACAGTTCTGTGCAGGAAAAATGCAGCCCTTTTCGACTCTTTTTTTTCTGTAACCGGAACGCACTGGAACTGCAAGCACTGATGTGAACGATGACATTGACAGCCATATCACCTACTTTCTGTGCGTTTTGGATGCAGAAAAAAGCATTACAAATGCACCGGAACACACACATCCCTATTTAAATTGAAGAAAAAGAAAGGGGAAAAAGTGAACTGGAACGTATCAAAAACGCACCAGAATTCACATAAAAAAACACGCATACAGAAACGCATCCGGAACGCACCTATAGTGTGAACTGACCCAAAAAACGGAGAAATCTGTGGCGATCCAGACCCCGGCCCATCATCCGGTACCAGGCAGTAGGATACCTCCGGGGGTCCCGTTTCTACGGGAAATAAGAATTCACAAATCTCCATTCTATCCACAGATAAAAAAAAAAGAAAATTTGGATCCGCAAAATCTTTCTGAGGTCGCTCCTCGATCTTACAAAATGTTCCTCCAGTTGGGAGTTGCGGCGTAGCAGGCGGCGTGCGAATCTAATCGCAGCCATGAGAGCTCCGGGAGGCCCGTGAACTGCGGCTGAACCCCACCGACAGGCTGGAATTTGGGTCAGGGAGGAGAAAGGAGCCGGAACAGCCAGGAAATTCCCCGCATTCTCTGCTGCTTAATTAGATATCCCTGCTCAGGCACAGACCTGAAAGCCGAATCGCAGAACAATCGGCGACTTCAAGAGCGGCTCCGCTGGTCGGCGTCAAGCTTTATTTTACTCTGAATGGCGGTGCGCGGGTTCCGGAGCTCTCATCAAAGCCAGGGCAAGGGGTCCCGACAACAGGGGGCGCTGCGCCTGCATGGGAAAACCCACAGGGGCCTGTGAAAACGTTCCTGGCATTTGGCGAGAAACCGTGCGTGCAGCACGCGGCTGTGTGCGCCGGCAGTGTACGCACCTCTGCATCCTCAGCCACTTTCACTTGGAACCACTTGGACTGACAACTCATGGGGCCCCCGGGCAATAGAGGATCATGGGGCCCCTGTGTCCTTGCCCAAACTCAAAAAAGCCTATGAAAAAGGTACCAGGGGCATCTCATGGGGCCCCCTACTGACCCCGGGCCCTCGGGCAGTGCCTGAGTTTCCAAATGGTCAGTCCGCCGTGCTTGGAACTGAACTAATCATTTTTTTTCTCATTGTAGAGTAATGGGGAGGAGGGCTATGTCCCCCCTCAGCCCGGGTTCACATATATGCGGTGCGGTATATCACATGTGATTCGCACCGCATTCCTGCGCCAATCACATGCGATTTGTGTGCGGTGCGATTGGAGACGTACATTTTGTATGACTCATATCGCACCGCACCCGCAGCAAAAAGGCGCAGGACCATTTTTGTGGTCCGCACGGGTAATCACACCTATGCGATCGGATTCTGCGCATCGCACCGCGTTCTGCGGACTGCTTTCGGGGTGTTGTTAATTTAACATACACCCCCGCAGCGGTTCGCATGAACGGGGAGTGATTCTGATTCGGTGCGGAATTCACGCAGAAAACGCTGCACAGGACTCGGGGGGGGGGGGGCTATCTGTGTCCCATTTGGGGAGATTTCTCTTCACTTCCCGTCCCATAGGCACAACAGGAAGTCAGGGAAGTATGCGGGCCTTACATGGGTCGAATTCCGAATAATTTTTTTTTGTCTGAAAATCGAAAAACGTCATTCGCTCGGTAATCCGATGGCGACATCAATGATTTCGAAAATCGTCCGACCGAGTCATAAAGTTCCCCCCATATAACAGGCGAAACTTCTGTTCCTTCCGGGTCACGGCTCATGTGCATATTCTTTTCGGAAAAACGATCATACGATTTGTCCATCATTGAATCAGTGGTTTTTCATGAATTTTCCACCGAAAAGAAGAGGAACCACGAAAAATGGCCAATGCCATTGACCCACTAACAGTGCGAAAATCAGCCGATTATTCTTAGGTCCAATTTTCGGACGAAAGATCGGTCGAATTTCGACCCATGTATGGCCGGTCTGCACCGATATATCAGCGGCTAATAATAGTGTTATCGGCATTTTGCCAATAGGAAAAAAAGGTGCCAATAATGGCCGCCGAAAACGCACGATTTTGCCATAATTTTACCTTGTTTGTGCGTTTTTTATAGGTCGTGTGATTAAAAAAAGCATCAAAAACACAACACAGGTGCATTTTTTATGGATTTTCAATGCGTTTCAGGCCTGGTTCACACCAGTGCAGTTTGCAGTTTGTCTGTTTTGCAGTGATTTTTGTGTTTTTGCAAACGTGTTAAATTTTTTTTTCTTTTTTTGCCAACTTGTTGCTGGGCAGATTAAAAATGCAAAAGCATCAAAAACGCAGCACTTGCGTTTTTGATGCATTTTTCAATTAATTTCAGGTCTGGTTCACAACAATGCAGTTCGTGTCTGGTCTGTACTTTTTGCATTTTTGCAAACGCGTTTTTTTTGCCAACTTGTTGCTGGCAGATTAAAAATGCAAAAAAAACGCAACACGTGTGCATTTTTGATGCGTTTTCAATGCATTTCAGGCCTGGTTCACACCAATGCAGTTTGTGTTTTGTCTGTTTTGCGGTGCGTTTTGCATTTTTGCACTTTTTTTTTCAAATTTTGCCAAAGCGTTTTTGGATTTTTTTTTGCCAACTTGTTGCTGGGCAAATTAAAAAAGCATCAAAAAAACAACACATGTGCGTTTTTTTTAGGTGTTTTCAATGCACTTGAGGCCTGGTTCACATCAATGCAGTTTGTGTGTTGTTCGTTTTGCAGTGCTTTTTTGCGTTTTTGCACTTTTTTTTTTAAATTTTGCCAACTTGTTGCTGGGCAGTGAAATAATGCAAAACGCATCAAAAATGCAGCACATGTGCGTTTTTTAATGTGTTTTCAATGCATTTCAGACCTGGTTCACACCAATGCTGTTTGCATTTTGTCCGTTTTGCATGCATGTTTTTGACACTTTATGTGTTTTGTGGTGTTTTTTTGGCCCACTTGTTGCTGAGCAGATTAAACACACAAAATGAATCATAATCGCAACTTGTGTGCATTTTTATGCGTTTTCAATGAATTTCAGGTCTGGTTCACAACAGTGCAGTTTGCATTTTGTCAGTTTTGCAGGGACTTTTTTTTATCATACACGGTTTTGATTTTTTTTTTTATATGCGTTTTGCATTTTTTTAATTTTTTTTGCCCAACTTGTTGCTGGACAGCAGGAGCAGACTGACCATTTGGAAACTCGGACATTGCCCGAGGGCCCGGGGTCAGTAGGGGGCCCCATGAGATGCCCCTGGTACCTTTATCATAGGCTTTTTTGAGTTTGGGCAAGGACACAGGGGCCCCATGATCCCCTATTGCCCAGGGGCCCTATGAGTTGTCAGTCCGCCCCCTGCTGGACAGATTACAAAATGCATCAAAAACGTGTGAAAAACACAAAAAAAAAACAGAAAAAATATGCTCTTTCTGCAGCATCTCTATTGAACCAAAAATGCAACGTTGTGCATTTAAAAAAAGTCCCTGGCCCTTTCCAAAAACGCAACAGCTCAAAAAAAGCAGAGATGTGAACGTGTTCCATGGGAATTGATCACTGAGATTCAAGAGCTGTGGGAGGGGCCCAGCAGGCTCCACCCACTAAAAAACCTACAGGAGGGGGCGCAGACCAGACCAGTCATCCTGCACAAGGAGAGAGCAGAGCTGTAGGAGGGGCCCAGCAGGCTCCACCCACTCAAAAGGACTACAGGAGGGGGCGGAGACCAGACCAGTCACCCTGCACAGCGAGAAAGCAGAGCTGTGGGAGGGGCCCAGCAAGCCCCACCTACTACAGGCTGCCTGTAGATAACTACAGGATGGGGCGGAGACCAGACCAGTCACCCCGCACAGGGAGAAAGCAGAGATGTGGGAGGGGCCCAGCAAGCCCCACCTACTACAGGCTGCCTGTAGATAACTACAGGAGGGGGCGGAGACCAGACCAGTCACCCCGCACAGGGAGAAAGCAGAGCTGTGGGAGGGGCCCAGCAGGATCCACCCACTATAGTAAACTACAGGAGGAGGCGGAGACAAGACCAGTCACCCTGCACAAGGAGAAAGAACAGCAGTGAGCGGTCTTTGTTCCAGGAAGTTAAAGTCTCACACTGGATGAATGCTCAGATCTGGAAGAAATACACAAAGCGCACCGAGATTCAAGAAGAATATACAGGAGGAACGGATTTGGATGATATATTCGTATCGCAGAGTTCAGCTACAAGGCGAGGTTCACGATTGATGCGTTTTTTTCCTCCAGTAGGATAGTATTTACTGTGATGTGACTTTGGATGGGTGCGACTTTGATATGACTTGAGTCCCAGAGAGAGTAAAGTTGCACTATATGAACAGAACTGTCACTTTCCTACTAGAAAAAAAAAAAGAAGTTGCATCAAAGTCACACCCATCCAAAGTCACATCCAAGAAACTACTGTCCTATTGCCCCTCCCCTCCCGAAAAATACACAAAAACACACTACATGCGTTTCTGCCACGTGTCCATTGAAGTCTATTGAACCAAGAGCGCACCGTGTTGCATTTTAAAAAAGTCCCCGACCCTTTCCGAAAACACGGCAGCTGAAAGCACAAAGATGTCAACATGTCCCCTAGGGAACCTCGTTCAATGGGCTGCAGTGAGTTTCTGAGAAATGCACTAAAAAAAAAAAAATCGCATAGACGTGAGCCAGGCCTAAGTGACGCCTGTATGGGGCCCCCATAGCTGGAGGTGAGCCTTGCCTGCCTTGTCCTCTGCCCTCCACAGCTTTCAACACGGACACAACATATAAAGAGGAGCGGTCCGACTTGTATTCCTGTCCATCCAGTCCTGAGATTTGCACAGCTCTGCCACACAGTGCAGCCTTGCCTGGCACAGCAGGAGATTTGATTTTTCTATGCTGTAGTTGACACTTAGGGATTATTCACATCCTCATTTGGGGGGGGTAAAAGTCCCTGGTTGAGACACTTTTATCACCCTTCAACCGCTACCCCTTTTAATTGCAGAGGCAGAGGTCACGGGTGTACCTATGCTGTGGCTTCAGCAACATTTACACCATCGCTAGGGGCCACTTGCAACAGTGCAACGTATGGGGTTATGGCACAGCCGGGTGGTACAACGCCTCCTCACCCGCTGTCCAAGCCTCCCTGAAGAGATGTCCAAAACGCAGATCGCTCTTCAGAGAGCACTGCTAGTGTGGATGCACCATTACAGGAAAGGAGAAGCAGTAGACTGATTAGGATCATCTCTCTGCTCTCTCCTCCTATCAACACTGCAGCACCACTGGTTGGATGTATTGATGATAGGGGCGGGACCAGAGACAGTCAGGCTAAGGAGGAAAGGGCTAGATAATGTTGGATGTCTTCCAGCCAGGAAAGGAGGCAGAGTTCTGTCTGACTTGCTGCAGCTTCTGATGTACATTGTCAGTCCAGGAGAGGAACCGGTACAACTTTGCAAGACTGAAGGGGAGGAGCCGGGACACCTGTGCAAGACTGAAGGGGAGGAGCCGGGACGCCTGTGCAAGACTGAAGAGGAGGAGCCGGGACACCTGTGCAAGACTGAAGAGGAGGAGCCGGGACACCTGTGCAAGACTGGAGGGGAGGAGCCGGGACACCTGTGCAAGACTGGAGGGGAGGAGCCGGGACACCTGTGCAAGACTGAAGAGGAGGAGCCGGGACACCTGTGCAAGACTGAAGAGGAGGAGCCGGGACACCTGTGCAAAACTAAAGGGGAGGAGCTGGTAAACCTGTGCAAGACTGAAGGGGAGGAGCCGGTACAACTTTGCAAAACTGGAGGGGAGGAGCCGATACACCTGTGCAAGACAAGGGGAAAATAATTAAATGGAATGCACAAAAAATGCACCGGAACGCACACGTCCCTATTTAAATTGAAGAAAAAGAGGGCAAAAAAATGTAACTAGAACGCATCAAAAACACATAATAAACTGCCCCGGAATGAGCCAAAAACGTGCATACACCCCTCCTGGATTCATGGGAGTGTATGGGAGTCGAGTTGTACCAATCCTCCCCTCCTGGATTCCTGGGAGCGTATGGGAGTCGAGTTGTACCAATCCTCCCCTCCTGGATTCATGGGAGCGTATGGGAGTCGAGTTGTACCAATCCTCCCCTCCTGGATTCATGAAAGTGTATGGGAGTCGAGTTGTACCAATCCTCCCCTCCTGGATTCATGGGAGTGTATGGGAGTCGAGTTGTACCAATCCTCCCCTCCAGGATTCATGGGAGCGTATGGGAGTCGAGTTGTACCAATCCTCCCCTCCTGGATTCATGGGAGCGTATGGGAATCGAGTTGTACCAATCCTCCCCTCCTGGATTCATGGGAGCGTATGGGAGTCGAGTTGTACCAATCCTCCCCTCCTGGATTCATGGGAGCGTATGGGAGTCGAGTTGTACCAATCCTCCCCTCCTGGATTCATGGGAGCGTATGGGAATCGAGTTGAACCAAACCTCCTCTCCTGGATTCATGGGAGTGTATGGGAGTCGAGTTGTACCAATCCTCCCCTCCTGGATTCATGGGAGTCGAGTTGTACCAATCCTCCCCTCCTGGATTCATGGGAGCGTATGGGAATCGAGTTGTACCAATCCTCCCCTCCAGGATTCATGGGAGCGTATGGGAATCGAGTTGAACCAAACCTCCTCTCCTGGATTCATGGGAGTGTATGGGAGTCGAGTTGTACCAATCCTCCCCTCCAGGATTCATGGGAGCGTATGGGAATCGAGTTGTACCAATCCTCCCCTCCTGGATTCATGGGAGCGTATGGGAATCGAGTTGAACCAAACCTCCTCTCCTGGATTCATGGGAGTGTATGGGAGTCGAGTTGTACCAATCCTCCCCTCCTGGATTCATGGGAGCGTATGGGAGTCGAGTTGTACCAATCCTCCCCTCCTGGATTCATGGGAGCGTATGGGAGTCGAGTTGTACCAATCCTCCCCTCCTGGATTCATGGGAGCGTATGGGAATCGAGTTGAACCAAACCTCCTCTCCTGGATTCATGGGAGTGTATGGGAGTCGAGTTGTACCAATCCTCCCCTCCAGGATTCATGGGAGTCGAGTTGTACCAATCCTCCATTCCAGGATTCATGGGAGTGTATGGGAGTCGAGTTGTACCAATCCTCCCCTCCAGGATTCATGGGAGTCGAGTTGTACCAATCCTCCATTCCAGGATTCATGGGAGTGTATGGGAGTCGAGTTGTATCAATCCTCTCCTGGATTCATGGGAGTTGAGTTGTACCAATCCTCCCCTCCTGGATTCATGGGAGTGTGTGGGAGTCGAGTTGTACCAATCTTCCCCTCCTGGATTCATGGGAGCGTATGGCAATCGAGTTGTACCAATCCTCCCTCCTGGATTCATGGGAGCGTATGAGAGTCGAGTTGTACCAATCCTCCCCTCCTGGATTCATGGGAGTCGAGTTGTACCAATCTTCCGGTTTTTTTCTACAGCCAGTAAGCCCCCCCAGCATGTTATCCTGTGTGTCCATACACATGTAGACTGGAATCAACATTTTTTGGCTGGGAAAAACCCCCCCCAGAACTAGCGGGTTTCTAGAGGAGTTTTTTTAGCTGTAAAAATGCCACAAACTGACGTTTTTGGACCAAAAAAAATAATTTTTTGCCTAAAAAACTGCAAACGTGTAAAAACGCCACCATACTGGCATTTTTGGACCCCAAAAAATTAGGTGTTTTTGGACCAAAAAAAATTTTTTTTGCCTATTTTTTTTGGTACAAAAATGCCAGTATGGTGGCGTTTTTACGCGTTTGCAGTTTTTTAGGCAAAAAATAAATTTTTTTTTGGTTTAAAAACACCGGTTTGGTGGCAGTTTCCCACGTTTGTGTTTTTTAGGCAAAAAAAAAAAAAACGAAGGCGGGAAAACACCACTAATACGTTACATTAAAAACGTGAATTTTCAGGGGTTTTTTTACTTTACACAGCTAATGTTACCAGCGTTATTAAAACGTCCCGTGTGCATGGCGGCTAAAACGCAAGATCGTATCCAGATATATCTTTTGATAGTTTTGGTGATCCTGGTGACAACCTTCTCACTTCCTGTTCTGGCTATGGGACAGGAAGTGAAGGGAAATCTCCCCAAAGGAACAAAAATGGCAAATAAATAACCTGTATCCAAAAAAATTTTTTGCCTACAGTTCTACTTTGAAATGTATACTTGAGTACCTGATATAAATCCAGGGATGCCACCAACTGTGATTCTCACCAGGTCTCTAGATAGGCTCCTTCTCTCCTGGATTCATGGGAGTCGAGTTGTACCAATCCTCCCCTCCTGGATTCATGGGAGTCGAGTTGTACCAATCCTCCCCTCCTGGATTCATGGGAGTGTATGGGAGTCGAGTTGTACCAATCCTCCCCTCCTGGATTCATGGGAGCGTATGGCGTGATTCTCACCAGGCCTCTAGATAGGCTTTTTTTTTGTTCTTTCCGTAATATATACTTCTTGGCGTCCATTGAGGGAGACGGACATTTAGATACAGACGGGTTATGCTGCCATCTACAGGAGGTTTGGACAATGGCAAGCGGCAAACTGGTCAGTTCCTCCTCTACCCAGAATGCAGTTTTGTTGAAAAGGAGTACTAAGACAAAAAAATTAAAATAATAAAAAAATTAAAAAGGGAGTGGGTGGGATCCAAATCCATCGATGGACTGAAACAGTTTTTATGGAAAGTACAAGAATTGTATGTTCTCTCTCATCCACAGGAATTCAGAAAATGTCCAAAGCGTTCCAAATGAGAGGTGGGTAATAGGCGCTGAAAGGCATGCTGGGTAAAGGAGGGGCTATATGGGGAGGCCGGCTTACAAATACTCCCTTTGCCATTGTCCACACCTCCAGTAGGTGGCAGCATAACCCAGCTGCATCTGAATGCCTGTGTCCCTCAATGCACAAGAAACTCCTCTTCCTAGAGAAATGAGATTTCTTCTTGAAACGGGCTGACCCGGTTCTGGGGATTAGTCCTGCTGGATGAAATAGGACACGGTCTCAGCTGCAGCTAGAAAAGTCTTCGCTGGCTTGCACCCCCCCACTTTGCTGAAAAAAAGATATGGGGCGGGGGGGTGCAAACATTACAGAAGTGTTTCCAGCCAATTAGCAGTCGTTTGCTCCATGTGCTGCAGTAACACGCATGCGATTGGCGGCAATGCGACTATTCCGAATGGTGCCCAGTGCACCGCCTGACAAACCTGCATTGCAGAGCAGCGACATCCGATCATGCATGCACTCTCACTTGTCAGCGAACGTCCATCCGCCAGGTGCATTGGAGCGTTGTGCAAACGAACGGCGCCACCGTGACACTGTGTGTACGCGACTTTAACCACTTCCCCTCCACCCTATAGCAGAAGTACTGCACCAGGGCAGCAGGGCTGCGCAAAATCACATATATACATGACTTGCATTTCCAGGTAGGGGGCGCTAGTAGATTGGGACCCTCATTTAGTCCCTTGGACAAGTAGTAGTTTTAAAAACAAGTTCCACGCCCCTGGCCTGTGCAGTGCCTACCTGCAATACAAGTCTGTGGCCCCATGTGTTGTCTCTTCAGATGCTGCAAATACAGGAAAATACCAAAGGATCTGTGAAAAATCCAGCAAGCTCCTAACTCCAACAGAGAGGGGTAAATTATGTAGTACAGTCGGGGAGAAGTCAGGCCGGGCTGACAACTCTGCACTGAAGTCCTAAGCAGCATTGTGAGACCTGCCCAATTCTCCCCTTCTGGACTACAGAGCACGCCCCCCTCTCCTCATCTCCAACAGAGAGGAGTGTGTTCTGTAGTCGAGCCAGGGAGAAGTCAGGTCGGTATGACAACTCTGCACTGAAATCCTAAGCAGCATTGTGAGACCTGACAATTCTCCCCTTCTGGACTACAGAGCACAGACCCCTCTCCTCATCTCCCATATAGAGGTGTGTGTTCTGTAGTCCAGCCAGGGAGAAGTCAGGTCGGGATGACAACTCTGCACTAAAATCCTAAGCAGCATTGTGAAACCTGACAATTCTCCCCTTCTGGACTACAGAGCACCGACCCCTCTCCTCATCTCCCGCATAGGGGTGTGTGTTCTGTAGTCCAGCCTGGGAGAAGTCAGGCCAGGCTGACAACACTGCACTGAAATCCTAAGAAGCATTGTGAGACCTGCCCAATTCTCCCCTTCTGGACTACAGAGCACCGACCCCTCTCCTCATCTCCTGTATAGAGGGGTGTGTGCTGTAGTCCAGAAGGGGAGAATTGGGCAGTTTTCACAATGCTGCTTAGGATTTCAGTGCAAAGTTGTCAGCCCGAGCGAGGGGTGTGTTCTGTAGTCCAGCCAGGGAGAAGTCAGGCCGGGCTGACAACTATGCACTGAAATCCTAAGAAGCATTGTGAGACCTGACAATTCTCCCCTTCTGAACTACAGAGCACCGACCCCTCTCCTCATCTCCTGCATAGGGGTGTGTGTTCTGTAATCCAGCTTGGGAGAAGTCAGGTCCGGATGACAGCTCTGCACTGAAATCCTAAGCAGCATTGTGAAACCTGCCCAATTCTCCCCTTCTGGACTACAGAGCACCAACCCCTCTCCTCATCTCCAACATAGAGGGGTGTGTCCTGTAGTCCAGAAGGGGAGAATTGGGCAGGTCTCACAATGCTGCTTAGGATTTCAGTGCAGAGTTGTCAGTCCGACCTGACTTCTCCCAGGCTGGACTACAGAACAGGAGAAGTCAGGCAGGGCTGGCAACACTGTATTGAAATTCCAAGCAGCGCTGTCAGCCAGGCCTGACTTCTCCCCGGCTGGACTACAGAGCACACCCCTCTATGTTGGAGATGGGGAGACAGGAACTCCTCAAACAGGAAGTTAAAAGTTCAGTGGGTTTCTTTAGGTATTTTTTTTCCAGCTTCTCGCCAGCTGTACACATATGGAGTTGTGTCAAACGTTTGCCCCCCCCGGCAGAAATCTTGAAATGTTGACATTGATATTGGAAAGATGACTGACCACGCCCCCAAAACAGTGTTTTATTGAAGGCTAGTGATCATAGGAAGCCATTTATCATCACAGAGTTGTTTGGCTCCTTTTTAAATCGTAATAAAAATCACCCCAATGGCCGGGATCCCTCCCCTGGAAGGTTCATCCTTGGGACAGACACACAAGGTGACACACACGGGTTAAAATGCCAATTAAAAGGTTAAATTCCCACATCTGTGTTTTTTTTAAATTGCAATCATTGTGTATAAATAGTCAATGAGTGTGCAAGTTCTCATATGGATGCACTGAGCAGGCTAGATCCTGAGCCATGGGGAGCAGAAAAGAACTGTCAAAAGACCTGCGTAACAAGGTAATGGAACTTTAATAAGATGAAAAAGAATATTGATATCCAAAGCCTTGAGTGATTGAACCGTACTGACTGGCATACTCAAGAAGCGGAAAGTTCTGGGATCTCTTGCTATCAAACCAAGGTCAGGCAGAGCAAGAAAGACCGCAGCCACACCTGGCAGAATAATTGCTAGGGATACAAAGAAAAACCCCACAGGTAACCTCCACGTTGTTTTTAAGTAGCACAATCCAACAATATTTGAACAAAATGAGCTGCATGGTCGAGTTGCCAGAAAGAAGCCTTTTTTGCGCCAATGCTACAAAAAAGCCCGGTGAGGTGTGTCAGGGTCTTTTCGGGCATATTGTAACCGGGCTTTTTTGTGGCATTGGAGCAGTAAAGGCTTCTTTCTGGCAATTCGACCATGCAGCTCATTTTTGGTCCAAGTATCGTATTGTGCTCCTTGAAACAACCACGCTGTCTTTTTGCTGTCTGGGATACAAAGAAAAACCCCACAGGTAACCTCAGGAGAAATACAGACAGCAAAAACACAGTGCAGTTGTTTCAAGGAGCACAATACAACGATACTTGAACAAAAATGAGCTGCATGGTCGAGTTGCCAGAAAGAAGCCTTCACTGCTCCAATGCCACAAAAAAGCCCGGTTACAATATGCCCAAGACCACCCTGGCACACTTCCAGGACTTTTTTGTGGCATTGGTGCAGTAAAGGCTTCTTTCTGGCAGCTCGACCATGCAGCTCATTTTTGTTCAAGTATTGTTGTACTGTGCTCCTTGAAACAACCACACTGTCTTTTTGCTGTCTGTATTTCTCCTGAGGTTACCTGTCGGGTTTTTGTTTGTATCCCAGACAGCAAACAGACAGTGTGGTTGCTTCAAGGAGCACAATACAACGATACTTAAAATGAGTTGCATGGTCGAGTTGCCAGAAAGAAGCCTTTACTGCTCCAATGCCACAAAAAAGCCCAGTTACAATATGCCCAAGAACTCCCTGGCACACTTCCAGGACTTTTTTGTGGCATTGGTGCAGTAAAGGCTTCTTTCTGGAAACTCGACCATGCAGCTCTTTTTTGTTCAACTATCGTTGTATTGTGCTCCTTGAAACAACCACACTGTCTTTTTGCTGTCTGTATTTCTCCTGTGGTTACCTGTCTGGTTTTTCTTTGTATACCAGACAGCAAAAAGACAGTGTGGTTGTTTCAAGGAGCACAATACAACGACAGTTGAACAAAAAAGAGCTGCATGGTCGAGTTGCCAGAAAGAAGCCTTTACTGCTCCAATGCCACAAAAAAGCCCAGTTACCTGTGGGGTTTTTCTTTGTATCCCAGACAACAAAAAGACAGTGTGGTTGCTTCAAGGAGCACAATATAACGATACTCCCTCCTAGATTGTAAGCTCCAAGAAGCAGGGCCCTCGAGCCCCTCGTGTATCGCATTGTATTGTTACTTTCGCACTGTATTGTTACTTTACTGTCTCGTGTACTGTCTCCCACTATAATGTACAGCGCTGAGCAAATCTTCTGGTGCTATATAAATACTGTATAATAATAATAATAATTGAACAAAAATGAGCTGCATGGTCGAGTTGCCAGAAACCAGCCAATTGTGGCTGCAATCTTTCTTGGTCTACTGGACCTTGGCATCAAGAGATCCCCAAACTTACCACTTCTTAATAAGTGACTGAACAGCACTGACTGGCATATTCAAGGCTTTGGATAACTTTTTATTTCCTTTTCCATCATTACCTTGTTACACAGGTCTTTTGACAGTTCTTTCCTGATCCCTATGGATTAGCTTTCAAGTTCATACTAGTTTTGTGCTGGTGCATGCTTAATTGTGCGCCTCCAGTACTGCAACCATGCTGTCAAGGACAGCGCCAGCGCAGAGCATTGCTCCGACTCATCCCGGCAGCACTGCAGAATCAGCGGGAGAAGAGTAGGGAGCTATCAGATCCTGATTAGTGAGATCACTGACAGTTCATCACTCACAGAGGTAAGTGCAATGGAGACACTGGGGGATGGGTGAGGATGGTACTATTTCACCTTTTCATTTTCTTTCTGAAAAGGTGAGCTAACCCTTTAAGTCCCTCCCCCCCCCCCCCCCCATACAGACGTAAAATAAATAGAAGTGTTCGCAAGAACTGCGTTCTTTGCCCGACAACATCCCCCATTCCCAGTTCTACTGCGAAATAACAGATTGTCCGAACCATCGAAATAAATAGTTTTTTTTTTTGTTTTTTTTTTTAAGTTGTATTTTTTGTTTTTTTAGCACCCGTACAATAAAACTGTACCATTTACAATAAAAAGAAATTTCTCAGTTCAAAAAAGAATTTTTAAAGTGCTGTGTGGTTCACGCGGAGCGACACACAGCCTGCCCCGCCATGAGGGCCTTTTGTGGTTTTTTTTTCTCGTCGGCTTCCTTTGCTTTGAGGAAGTGAAAAGTCACACGCTTTTTTTTTCTTTTTTTTTTTTTTTCTTTTTTAACCTTTCACTCCAAATTGCTTTAAAATTAGCATTTACTATAAAAAGTAAGAAGCATTAGATTTTTTTTTGTTTGTTTTTTGTTTTTAGGCGGGAAGAATAGCCCTGAGCACATTCACACATTTAAACCTTCTCCCCGGTCGGTAGCCGCCTATGGATTTTCGCCTTGGTAGAGAGCAGGGCCTGAAGCGTCTTAGTGGTGAAGGCCTTGGCCTGCAGGAAAGAATGCGGCGCTTGCGGTTTTTTTTTTTTTTCTTAGACTGTACGCCTTTTTTTTTTTTCCCCCCCTGGATCGCAGGCGCGGAGGGGCTTGCTCTGTTGTCCTAACAGACCCATAGAGTTCTGCCATGCTTCGTATTTCATCAGTAGACCAGCACGTTGGATGCTTGGGATTTCATTCGTAGAGAGGCTCGGAGGCCAGGTGACTACTAAAAGTTAGGTAGCTTGCGGCGATCTTCCAGCTCCATCCTTGGCTCTGAAATAACTTACGATGAAGCCCAGCGATTTCATTTTTTTTTTTTTTTTTTTTTTTTTTTTAAGAGAAGGACAGCGAGGCTTCCAAGTTCTACGACCTCCTTGGCTGAGGTTGGCTTTCGATCTCGGGTTCCTTCATGATTGTCTCTCCTGTTACGAGTGACCTTACCAAGTCACCATGGATCCGCCTTGATCGGCGGGGCTGTACTGCGGCAATATCTGAGCTTTTTTGTTTTTCTCCGAAGATTAAAAAAAAAAAGAAAAAGAAAAAAAAGACAAAAAACAAAAAAAACGGAAAGGCTTTGGATGCTTGCTCAGCACATTTAAGAGGTGGAGGTATCAAGATGGGCTTACGGGTGGAGAATGTTGTGGCCGAGGAAGTCACATGACCGTCGCCATTGAATTTCATATCTTGGCTAGCCAAACAGTTCTCCGATGTCCCGGCGGAGAGATTGTCCTTCTACAGAAAGAAGGTCGGGAAATGCTAAAACCGAGACATCCATTCGCCGGTGCTGGCATCGCTAAGGCCTCCTCCTCTTGTTTTTATTGCCTATAAAGCAGCTGAAAGGTCTCAGAACCCTTTCCTGGCTCGTCAGCTGCTGGCACACTGGAATTCCACCGCAGAGCCCAAGAGTCGAATTAGTTCCGCTTCATACCTGATTAACTCTACGGTTTCCCCACTGTCCTGAGGCCAGAGGTCCACCCCCTCCGAGGGCGTGAGGATTTGACTGGTGAACGCCTGGCGGGTGAACTCCTTCTTCTGCATGCTGGCGATTTCAAAGTGCGGGTAGCGAGCTTGGAATATCCGGGAGGACAGCTTCAGCTTCTTCAGGACGTCGGAGATGAGGAACCAGTTGCCCGGTCTGCGGGTAGAAAGGAGGAAATACATTTCAGATGGATATGAAAGTGTGTGTCCAGCCAAAAAGTCTTTCAAGTGGACCTCTCCTCCTTTTCAGCTAGTTGCAGACCTTTGCGTGTCGTCAAGATCGCACGCAAAATCGCAGTCTTTACCAACATGCAGAGAAATGTCCTACGCTTTAACAGACGTGCAGCGGAGCCTTTGATTGTTAAAGTGGTTGTAAACCCTTTCATATGCCTCAGGTGATACACAGAAATGAAAGGACTCCTCCTAAATAAAAGTTGTACCTCTTTATCTGCAGTCTTCTCTAAAGACATTCAACTTACAGAATTTAAACAGTTTATCTGAGCTGACTGGAGGGAAAAGAAGAGAGGGGAAGGGAAGGGAAGGAGAGGGGAAGGGAAGGAGAGGAGAAGGGAAGGAGAGGGGAAGGGAAGGAGAGGGGAAGGAGAGGGGAAGGGAAGGAAGGAAGGGAGGGGGGGAAGGGAAGGAGAGGGGAAGGGAAGGAGAGGGGAAGGAGAGGGGAAGGGAAGGAGAGGGGAAGGGAAGGAGAGGGGAAGGGAAGGAGAGGGGAAGGGAAGGAGAGGGGAAGGGAAGGAGAGGGGAAGGGAAGGAGAGGGGAAGAGAAGGGAAGGGAAGGAGAGGGGAAGAGAGGGGGAGGGGGAAGGGAGGAGAGGGGGAGGGGGAAGGGAGGAGAGGGGGAAGGGGGAAGGGAGGAGAGGGGGAGGGGGAAGGGAGGGGAGGGGGAGGGGGGAGGGGGAAGGGAGGGGAGGGGGAGGGGGAAGGGAGGGGAGGGGGAGGGGGAAGGGAGGACAGGGGGAGGGGGAAGGGAGGAGAGGGAGAGGGGGAAGGGGAGGAGAGGGGGAGGGGGAAGGGAGGACAGGGGGAGGGGAGGAGAGGGGAAGGAGAGGGGAAGGGGAGGAGAGGGGAAGAGAGGGGGAGAAGAGGGGGAGGAGAGGGGGAGGAGAGGGGGAGAAGAGGGGGAGGAGAGGGGGAGGAGAGGGGAAGGGAGGGGGAGGAGAGGGGAAGGAGAGGGGAAGGGGAGGAGAGGGGAAGGAGAGGGGAAGGGGAGGAGAGGGGAAGAGAGGGGGAGAAGAGGGGGAGGAGAGGGGGAGGGAGGGGGAGAAGAGGGGGAGGAGAGGGGAAGGGAGGGGGAGGAGAGGGGAAGGGAGGGGCGGAGAAAGGAGGGGGAGGGGCGGAGAAAGGAGGGGGGAGGGAGGGGAGGGGAGGGAAGGGAGGGGAGGGAGAAGTGGAGAGGGAAGGGAGGGGTGGAGAGGGAAGGAGAGGGAGGGGAGGAGAGGGAAGGAGAGGGAGGGGAGGAGAGGGAGGGGAGGAGAGGAGAGGGGAGGAGAGGGGAGGGAAGGAGAGGGGAGGGAAGGAGAGGGGAGGGAGGGAGGGAAGGAGAGGGGAGGGAGGGAGGGGAGGAGAGGGGAGGGAGGGAGGGGAGGGGAGGGAAGGAGAGGGGAGGGAGGGGAGGGAAGGAGAGGGGAGGGGAGGAGAGGGGAGGGAGGGGAGGAGAGGGGAGGGAGAGGAGAGAGAGAAGGGGGGAGAAAGGAGGGGCGGAGAAAGGAGGGGAGGAGAGGGGAGGGGAGGGGAGGAGAGGGGAGGGGAGGGGAAGGGAGGAGAGGGGGAGGGGAAGGGAGGAGAGGGGAGGAGAGGGGGAGGGGAAGGGAGGAGAGGGGAGGAGAGGGGGAGGGGAAGGGAGGAGAGGGGAGGAGAGGGGGAGGGGAAGGGAGGAGAGGGGAGGAGAGGGGGAGGGGAAGGGAGGAGAGGGGAGGAGAGGGGGAGGGGAAGGGAGGAGAGGGGAGGAGAGGGGGAGGGGAAGGGAGGAGAGGGGAGGAGAGGGGGAGGGGAAGGGAGGAGAGGGGAGGAGAGGGGGAGGGGAAGGGAGGAGAGGGGAGGGGAGGAGAAAGGGAGGAGAAGGAAGGGGGAGGAGAGGGGAAGGGAAGGGGTGGAGAAAGGAGCGGGGAGGGGAGGAGAAGTGGAGAGGGAGGAGAGGGGAGGGAAGGGAGGTGAGGGGAGGGAGGGAGGAGGGGAGGAGAGGAGGGAGGGGAGGAGAGGGGAGGGGAGGGGAGGGGAGGAGAGGGGAGGGAGGGGAGGAGAGGGGAGGGAGGGGAGGGGAGGGAGGGAGGGAGGGAGGGGAGGGGAGGAGAGGGGAGGAGAGGGGAGGGGAGGGGAGGGGAGGGGAGGGAAGGGAGGGGAGGAGAGGGGAGGGAGGGGAGGAGAGGGGAGGGGGGGGAGGGGAGGAGAGGGGAGGGGAGGGGAGGGGAGGGGAGGGAGGGGAGGGAGGAGAGGGGAGGGAGGAGAGGGGAGGGAGGAGAGGGGAGGGAGGGAGGGGAGGAGAGGGGAGGAGAGGGGAGGGAGGGGAGGGAGGGAGGGGAGGGATGGAGGGGAGGAGAGGGGAGGGAGGAGAGGGGAGGGAGGGAGGGAGGGGAGGGAGGGGAGGAGAGGGGAGGGAGGGGAGGGAGGGGAGGGGAGGGAGAGGGGAGGGAGGGAGGGGAGGAGAGGGGAGGGAGGAGAGGGGAGGGAGGGGAGGGAGGGAGGGGAGGAGAGGGGAGGGGGAGGGGAGGAGAGGGGAGGGAGGGAGGGAGGGGAGGGAGGGGAGGGATGGAGGGGAGGAGAGGGGAGGGAGGAGAGGGGGAGGGAGGGAGGGAGGGAGGGAGGGAGGGAGGAGGGAGGGGAGGAGAGGGGAGGGAGGGAGGGAGGGGAGGAGAGGAGAGGGGAGGGGGGGGAGGAGAGGGGAGGGAGGGAGGGGAGGAGAGGAGAGGAGAGGGGAGGGAGGGAGGAGAGGGGAGGGAGGGGAGGAGAGGAGAGGGGAGGAGAGGAGAGGAGAGGGGAGGGAGGGGAGGAGAGGAGAGGGGAGGGAGGGAGGGAGGAGAGGAGAGGAGAGGGGAGGGGAGGAGAGGAGAGGAGAGGGGAGGGGAGGAGAGGAGAGGAGAGGAGAGGGGAGGGGAGGGGAGGGGAGGGGAGGGGAGGGGAGGGGAGGGGAGGAGAGGGGAGGGGAGGGAGGGGAGGGGAGGAGAGGGGGGGGAAAGAGAGAGGGGGGGAAGAGGAGAGAGAGGGGGGGGGGAAAGAGAGAGGGGGGGAGAAGAGAGAGGGGGGGAGGAGAGAGAGGGGGGGAGAGGAGAGAGAGGGGGGGGAGAGGAGAGAGAGGGGGGGAGAGGAGAGAGGGGGAGGGGGGAGAGGAGAGAGGGGGAGAGGAGAGAGAGAGGGGGGGGAGAGGAGAGAGAGGGGGGGGGGGGAGAGGAGAGAGAGAGGGGGGGGGGAGAGGAGAGAGAGAGGGGGGGGAGAGGAGAGAGAGAGAGGGGGGAGAGGAGAGAGAGAGAGGGGGGAGAGGAGAGAGAGGGGGAGAGGAGAGAGAGAGAGGGGGGGGAGAGGAGAGAGAGAGAGGGGGGAGAGGAGAGAGAGGGGGGAGAGGAGAGAGGGGGGGGGAGGAGAGAGGGGGGGGGGAGGAGAGAGAGGGGGGGAGGAGAGGGGGAGAGGAGGGAGAGAGCAGAGAGGGGAGAGGAGAGAAAGAATTGGTAAGCTACAATATAATACAATGCTTGCTGTAGGGATTATTGCCGCTTTCGGAGATTTTGTTCTAGATTTGCTTTTGTCCAATTTTGGGAAGTAATTGTGAGTTCAGCTGTTTAAACCAAGTTATAGAATATTTAGATGGTTTTACTCTTTGATCCAAATTGTATCTTTTGGATAAATAAAGAGGAAAACAGACTATGAATTCCCAACAGGCAGGCTAAGCTGTGAGCGATGTGCTCCTCGGTATAAAGCGCACGGCGTGTATTTGTGAACACGCCATTCTTTTGTGAACCTTGTTGTCTGACAATAATGTGTAATTCCCTCACATGGGCCATTAGAGGGAGACATTTCCCACCATTCCCCATCCAGGGACGCAGCGCCCCTCAGCCTCTTACCCGGCAGTCAG
>NW_028318278.1:347500-475359 GCF_062004578.1 Staurois parvus
GCAGCTACTAATTTTACTTTCTACTTCTTTGCCTTCACCACTGATCCTTACTTTCTTCATGGTCAACGTGCCACCTATTTACCTCTTCCCATCTTTCAGTGACTTATAAAATAATTGGTCATTCTCGGTATGGGGAAGCATGCAACTCTCTCCACTTCTTACCACAATGGAGAATCGGGTGCTGGAGCTACTAGTTAGTTGACCTTAGGATCTACGAGTTGGCCAACTTGCCACCTATTTACCTCTTCACACCTTTCAGGGGACTTATAAAATAATTGGTCATTTTCGGTATGGGGGAAGCATGTGACTCTCTCCACTTCTTACCACAATGAAGAATTGGGAGCAACCAGTCAGTTGGCCTTAGGGTTCATAAGTTGGCCATAATTGCTTGAATTTTTGGCCGGTTCCTACTGAATTGGCTGAAATTCGAGCAGTGGATGGCCAACTCATAGAACCTAAAGTCAACTAACTAGTAGCTCGAGCACCCAATTCTTCATTGTGGTAAGAAGTGGAGAGAGTCACATGCTTCCCCCATACCAAGGGAGTACTACTAGTACTACTAGTTAGTTGAACTTAGGTTCTAGGAGTTGGCCATCCACTGCTTGAATTTCAGCCAATTCAGTAGGAACCAGCCAAAAATTCAAGCAATTATGGCCAACTTATGAACCCTAAGGCCAACTGACTGGTTGGTCCCAATTCTTCATTGTGGTAAGAAGTGAAGAGAGTCAAATGCTTCCCCCATACCAAGAATGACCAATTATCATACAAGATACCGAAAGGTGGGAGGGGGTAAACGAGTGGCGGTTGACCATGAAGAAAGTAAAGATCATCAGCGAAAAGGACGAGGTATAAAGTAAAATTAATAGTTTGCCCAGAATCGGCAAAGCACAGCTTCTCTTTAAACCGAAGACAAGAACTAATCTCCTGACTCGGAGGTGACATAGCTCCAGCATCAACAATCTTCGTAGACCTCCTTCCTCTGCCACAGTTTGTATGATATGGTATATGCCAAAGTTCTGATCACACCCCTTGAAAAATAAAAAGCATACTTCCTCAAAGGGAATCCATCACCCTGAAATGTTTAAAGATTAATCTGCTCTGACACAACGCCGTATGCTGTGCTGGGAGGATACCAGCCTCCTCGAGGTGCCTCGCTGCATACAGATAAATATAGGTTTTGTTTAAGCATGTCTTGGTTTTAATGGCCTCACTTTTTTTAAAGGCAATTACTAAATTAATTCTAGGCAGTACAAAGAGTACTTTAATTATATATGAGTTTCAAGTATACCCATTGTAATGAAATATTGAGCTGCCAGTGCTATTTTTTGTTCTAAGTTGTCAGTTTCCTGGCTATCATGCTCTCCCGTAGCTTCATACAGCACTGACAATGAGCAGGAATTCAATGTGGCACTTTTCAGGTCACTTGGCTTTCATTTATTTATTTTAGATGGTGGGCAATGTAACAGGAGGAGCTGGAAGACTTTCAAGAGGACCGGCACGGAGTCGGGGAAATATGGCATTGCAACATCATTGGTGGAGTGTCCAAGACATACTCGGCTCACTAGGTTCCACAGGTTACAAAAACATGGGTTGACCCTTTAATTGCACCCAAAAAATCAACTTCTGCCTTTCTCTGCCAACATCCTATTCACTCTTGGGCAGTTTATTGATCAAACTGAGAATCGTTTCAAAACATTAGACAAGCAAGTAATGCTTTATGTCCAAGAGTATGTGTAAACCACCCAAAAAGTTGAAGTTCAAGTATGTCGATTTACAAAGACATTGTAGACAATTGTGCTCTTCCAACCTTGTGGTGACAGTTTGACTGTGCCCCTTTGTACAAAGCCTTGACCTCAACCCTACTGAATGCCTTTGGGATGAATCGGAATGCTTGTTAGCCAGGTTCCCTCATCGAACATCAGTATCTGACCTAACAAATGGGCACAGATTCTCCAAAATCAGGTGGAAAGTCTTCCCAGAGGAGTAGAGGTTGTTATAACCCCAAAAGAAGGGAGAGCATGTATGTATCTGTGTGACTTACTACCTCCAACCCAAAAAACATATTGGTAGGTTGAATCCCAAACTCCCAAGTTCTTCCTTTCTCAGCCAACATCACTCTTGGGCAGCTCATTGATTAAACTGAGAATTATTTCAAACATTAGACAAGCAAGTAATGCTTTATGTCCAAGAGTATGTGGAAACCACCCAAAAAGTTGAAGTTCAAGTGTTTTGATTTAAAGGCGATCTTAATGCTACTGCATACAAAAATTTTAGACAATTGTGCTCTTCCAAACTTATGGTGACAGTTTGAGGAAGACCATTTTCTGTTCCAGCATGAGTGTGCCCTGTACACAAAGTCAGCTCCATAAAGACATGGTTTGACCAGTTTGGTGTGGAGGAACTCGAGTGTCCTGCACAGAGCCCTGATCTCAATTCTACTGAACACGTTTGGGATGAATTGGAACGCAGATTGTGAGCAAGATCGTCTCACTCAACATCAGTGCCTGATATCGCAAATGCTCTATTGGCGGAGTAGGTAAGGGCAGTAAAAACTTCACATTCATTCCAAAACTGTTCAGTAGGGTTAAGGTCAGAGCTCTGTGGAGGACACTTGAGTTCCTCCATGACCTCAAACCTACTGAACACCTTAGGGATTGAAGAACTGAACATAAGTGTTCTGTAGGGTTAAGGGCATGGTAATAATGTTGGATGAAAAGACCTTATATCAAAAGTTCTCCAAAAGCAAGGTTGAGGTCAGGGTTCTGTACAGGACACTCGAGTTCCTACACACCAAACTGGTCAAACCATGTCTTTATGGAGCTGACTTTGTACACAGGAGCACAGTCATGCTGGAACAGAAAAGGGTTTTCAACAAACTATCACCACAGAGTTGGAAGAGCACAGTTGTCTAAAATGTCTAAATGTCTGAGTTCAAAATCTTTTTAGTGAAGAGTATGGTTAATACTACATCCTACAAACACATTGTAGAGAGTTGTGCTCTTCCAACCTTGTGGTAACCGTTTGGTGAAGACCCTTTTCTGTTCCTCCATGACTGTGCCCCAAGGTAAAAAGCCAGCTCAATAAAGATGGTTTGACCGGTTTGGGGTGGAGGAACTCAAGTATCCTGTACAGAGCCTTGACCTCAACCCTACTGAACACCTTTGGGATGAATCGGAATGCTGATTGTTAGCCAGGTTCCCTCATCCAACATCAGTATCTGACCTAACAAATGGGCACAAATTCCCACAGACGCTCTCTAAAATCTTGTGAAAAATCTTCCCAGAAGTGTAGACCCTGTTATAACCACAAAAGGAGAGAGAGCATGTATGTATCTGTGTGGCTTTCTACCTCCAACCCAAAAAATATACTGGTAGGTTATTATTATTACATCGAGTTTATATAGCGCCAAAGGGTTTGCTCAGCGCTGTACAATAGAGGGGGGGGGACAATATAAGAAACAGAACAGCAACAACAACAGTACACGAGGGGTTATAGGGCCCTACTCTTTCGAGCTTACAATCTAGGAAGGAGGGGTAGTGGTACAGGAGGAAGTGGCTGTGGGGGATGGAGTGGTAGGAGGAATAAAGGAGAACGGCTGTTAGGTGAGGGAGGGGTAGGCTTCCCTGAAGAGATGGGTTTTCAGGGAGCGCCTGAAGGTAAGAAGGGAAGGTGACAGTCTGATGGATTGGGGCAGTGAGTTCCAGAGCATGGGGGAGGATCTGGAGAAGTCTTGCAGTCGTGCATGGGAGGAGGAGACCAGAGAGAAAGATAGAAGGAGGTCCTGTGAGGAGCGAAGGGCACGGGTACGGTGGTACTTGGGTATCAGGTGGGTGAGGTAGTTAGGGGCAGTGTTGTGAATGGCTTTGTAGGTCAGAGTTAGTAGTTTGAATTTGATGCGTTGGGCAATCGGGAGCCAGTGGAGGGATAGGCATAGAGGGGTGGCAGAGGTGGAGCGGTTGGTGAGGTGAATGAGTCTGGCCGCTGAGTTCAGGATGGTCTGGAGCAGGGAGAGCCTGCACTGGGGTAGGCCGGTGAGGAGGGAGTTGCAGTAGTCCAGGCGTGAGATAATCAGGGAGTGTACGAGTAGTTTAGTGGTGTCTGGGGTAAGGAAGGAGCGTATCTTGGAGATGTTGCGGAGGTGGAGCCTACATGTGTTTGTAAGTGATTTGACATGAGGTTGGAAGGAAAGGTTAGAGTCCAGAATGACGCCAAGGACTTTGGCTTGCGGGGCGGGATTGATGGTGGTGTTGTTGGTAGTGATGGATAGGATGGGGGGGGGGGGGGTGAGTGGGCAGGGGGAAAGATGAGGTTGAATGGTTTTTGGCCAACCTGGATATAAGGGTATGAGCTGCTTTAACAGTAGAGACAAAGGATTAATACACTCTGTCAGGAAATCTTGTTACTACTGTAAAAAAAGTAAAAAAAAAAAGGTCATCAGTTGCAAGGCTTTTATACAATCAGTACGATGGACAGACCTCCCAGCGCCAAACAATGACTCAGCTCTTCCCCGTGAAGTGTCGGCTAAAGTTTATGGTATTGATAAAATGCTCAGTGGTGTGATTACTTCTCACTCTCAGCATTGCTTTGTTTTCCTACCGAGGCATCAAAACATCTCTCATATGTCCATAATGGAGAGAAAAGCAGTAAAAAGACGAGGATAAGTTGTGAGAATACGGTCCGTAAACTGCAGATCGAATCTATGTGGAATTTGTTGTGTTGGCGTCACTTTATGAAAGCCGTTCATAGAGGTCTGAACATATTTTTTTTTCTTTCTTATGTTCAAAACTAAAAATAAAAAAAAAAATAAGAAGTGGACCTTCCCCTCCTCCGCACACAAAACTGCTGCAATTACTGTAGCTACTATAGTCTTGCCTGCTTCTTCACCTCCTCCTATAATCCTGTGCTGCCATTTTGGCTAGCAGACGCCATTTGTGGCTAGCTTCCTCTTCCTTCATCTTTAGACCGGCCCAAAAAATGACATCCATGCCAGATCAGTGTAGGGAAAAAAAAAAAAAGGATGAAAAATGATGTCAATATGACAAAACGCATTGGGCGGAGCTTAGCGATCCCGGAGTAAACAGGCCCCTGAATTACAGGCACCTGAACACTCAGATGTGAACGGGGACAATTTAAAAGCATGGGATTTAGATTGTTGAGCATTTTGAAGCTTTGAGCTCCAATGGGGACTCAAAGAGTACCTGTCCTATGTTCACATAGATTATGGTGTGTGCGAAAGACCACACTGGACTGGTGAATCAACAAATGAGTTGATAGCTATAAAGGTGATAAATACGGTGGGAGCTTCTTCTTGGGCACTGATCCTTCAAAGGCGGCCATGGTACTATGTTCGGTCGAGATTTCAGGGCTGCTACTTTTTTGAGGAGGATGAACACTGTCTCAGCTGGCGTAACTTGAATGGGTATGACAGGCCACTCGATAACAGATGATCATCTAGCTCGGTGGCATATTTCAGAATTTTATTGAAGATGTACAGGTTACAGGTGGATCCAACGCGTTTCAGAGGAGAAGCCTCTCCGTTCTTCAGGGCTGTTGATATGTCAATGTATATGTTGGTAACACTCCAATAGGAGGCGACTGAATGCTGTTTGCAGTATTTCCAGAGAGCCGGTATATTAGAGACGCAAGGTAGCCTACCTACAAATTGAAGAAGGGGGTGAATGTTCCTCCGAAATGCGTTGACTCCACCTGTACATCTTCAATAAAATTCTGAAATATACCACCAAGTGAGATGGTCATCTGTTACCGGGTGCTCGGTCATGCCCATACAAGTATGTCCACAAAGGTCAAAGCAACAAGGTAACTTTAATGTAGTCTTCTTCAGAAGAATACAATGACCTTTCTTATGCTCCTCCACCACTTTGATCAACTGTGGGGAATGAACGACTTCTGTCAGCTAGGAGTTGCCAGGGTCCAGGCTATGGATTCCATGTTTGACAGCAGCGATTGCTCCAGCGTGGTCACAAAAGCAGGTTCTCTATAACCACAAGTACCAGAATTGCCATCAGTTCCTGGTGCTGAATGGGGTCCCTCAATGGACAAAGCACAGATTCGCATTAGATAACTTAAAAATAGCAATGGCAAATAGTAGAGAATGGGATTGATCGGGGACACCTAAATATATTTCTTTTTTTCCGCACTTTACACAGGGATCAGATTCCAGGCACAGATACAGATCTCCTCATTAGCTAGTAAGTGGCAGAAGGTTGGAGCACGCTGCGGGGTTGTGCCGCCAAGAGATGAAACAAGAGATGAAACAAGGGGGTCCAGATGCTCCACCAGCATTCTACCCTCACAATACTGGAAAGTAGCTCAGAGGATACTGGAAACCGAGTCGGCTCCTTGTATACTGCCAATACACCCGCAAGGCAGGGCGTCACACTGAGGTGATCCAAATTACGACATTTTAAAGAGGCGCTGTCACCCAAATAACAAAATGATACCATTTTGTCATCGGTAAGCTAGTTTTTCCAATGCCAGCATATAGGTCTTCTAAATCAAGTCGGCATTTAACTGCCTCCCGCCCGCCATATGAGGTAATGACGGGCGCAAGGCGGTTCTCTCGTTCTGGGAGGACGTCATATGAGAGGAGAGCCGGTAATCGGCATTACTCAGAGGGGACATGTGCACTGATCATCAGGGTACTGATCATCAGTGTACCCTGATGATCTGTGTAGCCCCAGAAGTGCCACCTGTCAGTGTCCATCAGTGCCAGCTGTCAGTGCTCATCAATGCCACCTGCCACTGCCCATCGGTGCCACATCAATGCCACATATCAGTGCATACCAGTGCACATCAATGCCACATATCCGTGCCCATTTGAGCTGCCTTTCAGTGTCACCTATCAGTGCCAGTCAGTGTCACCTATCAGTGCCAGTCAGTGCTACCTATCAGTGCTGCCAATCAGTGCCGCCTATCAGTGCGCATCAGTGCTGCCTATCAGTGCTGCCTAACAGCACCAGTCAGTGCCAATCACTGCCACCTATCAGTGCCATATATGAGTGCTGCCTTTCAGTGCCCATCAGTGATGCCTGTCAATGCCCATCAGTGCCACCTACCAGTGACTCCCCATCAGTGCCACCTATCAGTGTCCATCTGTGCAGCCTATCAGTGCCTATTACTGCAGCCTCAATAGAGCACATCAGTGAAGGGAAAAGAAAATTACTTATTTACAAAATTTTATAACAAAAACTAAGAAAAAACTTTTTTTTTTTCAAAATTTTCAGTGGTTTTTGGTTTGTTTAGCAAAGAATAAAAAACCCCGAGGTGATTAAATACCACTAAAAGAAAGCTCTATCTGTCTCAAAAAAATAATAAACATTTCATATGAGTACAGTGTTGCATGACCGCGCAATTGTCATTCAAAGTGTGACAGCGCTGAAAGCTGAAAATTGTCCTGGGCAGGAAGGGGGGGGGGGGGGGGGAGTGCCCGGCAGGCTAGTGGTTAAATAGCCTTGTTGGAGTAGGGAAGGGTTAAACCCATCAGTTTTTTTTTTTTTTTAATTAAGCCTTTAGAATCATTTTCCTGTTATGAAGATGCTGCAACATATGTCTCGTTTTAGATTTTGCCCATAATTCCACTACAGAGGACAGAAAGATACGATGGAACTAAAAGAAAAACAATGTAACAATAACATTTTCCGGCAGCAATATCTGGAATTCAGATCTATAAAGCCACAGCCTGCCTATCCGTCTACTGACACTCTACCTGCCTGGAGCCCCCAGGACCCCCATTGGCCATTCGTAGGCGTTGATTCTCCCTGTGACCCCACTTAACTAACATCTTGTTCAGATCTGCTGCCGAGCCTTCAGGAAAATAAATCACAAGAATTGATCTTTGTGGGAGTGAGAGCCCAGAGCGGCAGAAACCATCAGAGGTAGCGTTGATTTGACCCCGTGTAACCCAACGCACTGGAATTTCAGTTTATAAGCTGTTCACCATGCATGTATTGATGTTTCTACATCGCAGCAAGGGTTTGACCAATCACGGTTCATTGGCGAGCTTCGACAGAGATCCGAAAAATAGAAAATAGAAAAGGAGGAAAGGGTTGTCGAAGAATTTCCACACTGTACAACAGACAAACTTTTTTAAATGGGAAGTCCCGTCTCATTTTTGTTTTCAATGTGAATCTGCAGATCAAGTTATAGCGAATCTGTAAGCCACTTTGCACTTTTCCCAACTCCTGTCTAAGGGTCTTCCACTTATTATCCACGTTCTTTGTGCCTTTCTGATGCTGGATTCGTTCTTGACGAAGGGCTAGCCTACCCCAGTTATGGGATCAGCAAGTCCCGGCCACCGACCAGCTACCTCTTCAGTAATAGCACTGCAGTGGCCAATGAAGCAGTTCTCATTAAGCTAAGTTCAGACCTTTGCATGTTGGAAATGCATGTACAATCGCGTGCTTTCAAGACATGCAGAAAAATGCATGGTCCGTTCCAGACATGCAGAGATAAGCGTTGCCCTTTCCCGACATGCAGAGAAACGTGTTGCCCTTTCCCGACATGCAGAGAAACGTGTTGCCCTTTCCCGACATGCAGAGAAACGTGTTGCCCTTTCCAGACATGCAGAGAAATGTGTTGCCCTTTCCCGACATGTAGAGAAATGTGTTGCCCTTTCCCGACATGCAGAGAAACGTGTTGCCCTTTCCCGACATGCAAAGAAACGTGTTGCCCTTTCCCGACATGTAGAGAAATGTGTTGCCCTTTCCCGACATGTAGAGACATGTGTTGCCCTTTCCCAACATGCAGAGAAATGCGGTGCCCTTTCCTGAACATGCAAAGAAATGTGTTGCCCTTTCCAGACATGCAGTAAAACACGTTGCCCTTTCCCAACGGGCAGAGAAACACGTTGCCCTTTCCAGACATGCAGAGAAACACGTTGCCCTTTCCCAATGGGCAGAGAAACACGTTGCCCTTTCCAGACATGCAAAGAAACGTGTTGCCCTTTCCCGACATGTAGAGAAATGTGTTGCCCTTTCCCAACATGCAGAGAAACGCGGTGCCCTTTCCCAAACATGCAGAGAAACGCGGTGCCCTTTCCTGAACATGCAGAGAAATGTGTTGCCCTTTCCAGACATGCAGTAAAACGCGTTGCCCTTTCCTGAACATGCAGAGAAATGTGTTGCCCTTTCCAGACATGCAGTAAAACGCGTTGCCCTTTCCCAACGGGCAGAGAAACACGTTGCCCTTTCCAGACATGCAGAGAAACACGTTGCCCTTTCCCAATGGGCAGAGAAACACGTTGCCATTTCCAGACATGCAGTAAAACGCGTTGCCCTTTCTCCACATTCAAAGAAAAATGTTGCCCTTTCCCAACATGCAGAGAAAAGCATTGCCCTTTCCAGACATGCAGTGAAACACGCTGCCCTTTCCCGACATTGCAGAGAAACTCGTTGCCCTTTCCTTACATTGCAGAGAAACATGCTGTCCTTTAGCAGACCTGCAGCAGTGCCAAAGATTGTTAATGGCACCACCACAGATCTGCAGACCCAAGTGAAACCGCATGGTGTATTTTTGGAGAAGAATCAGGGACTTCTTTTCCACGTTTATTAACATGAACGGGCCGTCCTGCACACACTGCACGGAAATAGGCCCGTGCTTGTTCACACCCGTTCATGTGAACCAAGCCTTAAAGCATATATAAAGACCAAACTTAGTTTAAGATGGAGTGGGCAAGAGTTAGAACCCATGTGAGGGTTTTACTGCCGACTGCCCCCCCCCCCCCCCCAGGGTGATTCACCCTATTTGTCCTGGTGACTACCGGATGTTACAATTGTCTCCAGAAAACAATTCCCTTCACTTTTGGAGATTTTCTTAATTCCTATTGTGCCTGTGGCACAAATTGAAGGGAAATGTCCCCAATGGTAAACAGACACTGGAACAGGGAGTCATAGGAATATCCTCCAATGGTGGGAATCTATCCTGGGGACGACCATCTAAGAACATAACTCGCCTCACTTTGGGAGATTTCCTCACTTCCTGTTGTGCCTGTGGCACAAGAAGTGAAGGGAAATTTCCTCAATGGTACACAGCAGCCGGAACAGGGAGTCATAGAAATGTCCTCCAATGGGTGCATCTATTCTGGGAACAACCACCTAAGAAGGTAATTCCCCTCATTTTGGGAGATTGCCTCATTATGCCTCTAGCACAGGAACTGATGAATTTCCCCAATGGTACACAGACGCCAGAATGGGGAGTCTTAGAAATATCCTCCAGTGGGGGAATCTCTTCTGTTCTGTGGACAACCATATAAGAAGGTAAATCCCCTCACTTTGGGAGATTTGCCTCATTGCGCCTTTGGCACAGGAAGTGAAGAAAAATGTCCCCAAGGGTACACAGCCACCAGAACAGAGGGTCATAGAAATGTCCTCCAATGGGGGTATCTCTTCTGTTCTGAGGACAACCATCTAAGAAGGTAACTCCCCTCACTTTGGGAAATTTCCTCACTTCCTATTGTGCCTCTGGGAAGGGAAATCGGTACACAGACAGGAACCAAACTTCCAGGGGTTTTAATGCTTCCCTACTCTACCCAAAACTACAAAAACAAGTTTGGGATATGCATACCCTTTAAGGGTAAATCATTGAATCAGTCGTAGGCTTTTGGGATTGAAAATTTGTTTTTCTGCTCCATTAATTTGAGTGTGAAACCGTATTGAGCTATTTTTTTAAAGGATGATGGGATTCCCTTTTAAAATTCAAAGTTCAGATCTAATTTGCCTTGCTAGTACAGCGTGGAGAGACAGCGGAAAAACATTCCCAGAGCAGTCTAGAAGGTTCATATTAATTCCCATTCACATGACCGATGATTGACAAATTCATGTCATTATTCCACCATCAGTCACCAGCCCCTGGACATCTTCTGCACCGGCCAGATTGGTGAGTCAGCCTGATCTGAGCGAGAAGTGCAAACACAGAACAGATTGCCGCTGACATCACAGCCTATTCAGAGCCACTTAGAAAGCATTTACTTAAAGGACAAGATGGCTCGAAGTGACAGGCGACGACCGGGGAACTGGTGTCTGACACAGCCCTACTATCAGGGGGGTGGTCATGCGTGGCATATGACAACATAGGATGCTTGCCTTTGTGAGAGACGCCTCTACCTATGCGGATACTGAGCTCTCGATCTCCGTACTCTGACCCTTCGTCCTTTTCCTTTGGTGGTTTGGAGTCAACAGCAGCGATGGAGAATGGGTCGTCACTTATGCCCTGAAAGACAGAGAGTACGGCATGTCTTTCAATGAAGAGGAAAACAAAAACTAGATAATAGTAAACACTCTGAACCTAAGGTTGCAACTCCAGATTTAAAAGACACAAATTATTCAAAAACACATCAATTGTATTTTATTACAAGCAAGCATGGTAAGTACCTGGGATTGATAGTAATCTCTTGTAATTCCCTGCACAGAAAAAGAGTTTGTCATCGGTCACACCGCTGCAATTTAAAATCGTGAGTTTTGTGTGCAACTTCAGCGTGATTTCTGAAGAATTTACTGCTACTTGTGAAGATTTTCAACGATTTCAACGATTTTCTTGCAATCTGCAGCACGATTTCCATTACAGTCTATGTATGTGAAAAAGCAACAAAACTGCAGAAAAAGTAAAGCAAGAACTACTTTAGAAATCGCGCTGCAGCAATTCGCACGTGTTAAGACCCTGACATTCACACTCATTAGATGTGCTTTCAATTCGCAAATCGCACTTTAGACTAAAAGATTACAAAACATCACAAGGAGCCAGTCAGTCGTGATAGGAGGAGAGAGCAGAGTGGGAAGAGAGATGAGCGCGCGCGCGTTCGGTTCGCGGTCGGCCATTCGAACCTAATGACTGTTCGACCGTGAACTTCGAATACAACGCAAGTCTATGGGACTCGAACTTGTAAATTCAAAAGTTCCCATCTTGAAGGCTTATATTCTAGTTATTGGCCATTTTTCATTGCCTAAAGCAGGGGTGTCAAACTGGCGGCCCTCCAGCTGTTGCAAAACTACAAGTCCCATCATGCCTCTGCCTTTGGGAGTCATGCTTGTAACAGTCAATCTTGCAATGCCTCATGGTAGTTTGGTAACAGCTGGGGGGCCGCCAGTTTCACACCTGTGGCCTAAAGTTAAAAAAAAAGACAAAAAAATATCATGCCTGGGGGGGTCCCCTTAAACTACCTGCAAAGCTGCACATCTGTACAACATATAGAAGCTGCTGCAGCAGGACTGACTCTTACTTTATTTATTTATTTTTTTTAAAAGGCATTTTTATTTAAAAAAAAAAAAAAACAGCGTGGGGCCCCCCCCAATCCATACCGGACCCTTTAGGTCGGCAAAGGGCCTGGCAGGACATTTAAGGGGAAAAAAAAAGGGGGGGAAGCATGGGCTCCCCCCTAAATTCCTACCAGACCCTTGATCCGAGCACAGGCCTGGCAGGGCAGGGCAGGAAGGGGGGGGGGGGGGTGATGAACAAGCATGCCCCCGTCTCTACAGCTTACCAAGCCACGTGCCCTTGGCATGGGGATGGTGGCAAGGGCCTCTTCCCCGCAACCCTGGTCCAGTGGTTGTGGGGGTCTGCAGGCAGGGGGGCTTATTGGCATCACCCTGATGCTGCCCCCCACCACGTAACTTAAAAATTGCACCAAAAACGCTTCTCAGAGGTGTTTTTCAGACGCTTTTCTGGCACCTTTCAGTCGTTTTTCAGGCGTTTTCCATTGATTTCAATGGGAAAAGGCATGTTTGGGGCGTTTTTTTAACTCACCAAACATGCCCCAAAGATGCTGCAAGCGGGAGTTTTTACACCGCACCACAAGCGCACTGCCCCAGTGTGAAAACATACATAGATACATATTCACATACATATTTTTCTCAAGCTTTTCAGGCACTTTTTTAACGCAAAAAAGCTTCAAAAACTCCTCAGGGTTAAAGTAGTCTTTTATTAAAAAATAAATAAAAAGCCAAAAAAATGGTTCCATCATTGTAATCCACCGTCAATCATGGCGTCCAGCATTGTCATTATGACGCAGACTCACTGAGAAAAAAAAAAACAACGCCTGCCAACCCGTCTGCACCTGCGGAGTACTTGACGCAATCTGGCATTTGCCAGTCAGATATAAACAAATAGGTGGAGCTAGCGGTGATGCCACCACTAGCTCTGCCCAATTGTGCTGTGATTGGCCAAAGCATTGCACCTGACCACAGGTGATTGCTTTGGCCAATCACAGCTCTCACAATGCGCTGTGAGAGTGCAGTGCAATTGCGGGGCATGGCGGGTGAATAGCCTGCCGAACGTCCTTACAATTCGTGCGTTCAGCAAACACACGAACGGCTGATGTTCGCGTTGAACATACGTTCGACTCGAACATCAAGCCCATCTCTACTCCTTATCCTTCCTCTGTTTAGTTACAAGGAACAAGACCAGTAAGGGAGAACTGCACGATCACGCCCACAAAAGTAGGTCCAGAAACGTCTTTGATGCGACAAGTTGCAGCACAGTGCTCAGGTGTGAACAGGTACCATAGGTTACTATGGGCATCCAAATGGGGAGCATTAAAGCTTCCAGTTGCCTAGGTGTGAACCAGGCCTAAGTGTTACTTAACCCTTTCCCACCTCGTCCCAGCATCCCTTTAACAGAGCATTTAAACCCGAGGTCGAGAAGCACCGGCTGATCATGTGACCTTTATGATTGGCTGTCACTGTGGTCACATGATTGGGAGTCAATCCCACCAGCTCGGAGAGATGTCTTTGACAGCTTGGTAATTGTACTGGAAGTGCACAGCAAGCATGCCACCCATGGACGCATAAGTGTGGTGTATGGGCATTAAAGCCTACCATCTTTGCTACCCCACATATGCGCTATGTGGGAGGCAAGAGGTTAATTGTTGCAAAGAAAACTCGGGTCCAGGCTATGCTGTCTGGCAGTGCTGTGTAAATTTCAGGACTGAATCCTTTGGAAGCTAAAACAGATCCCTTATGTATTCAATATGTACAGCTGCTTGCCTGGAATTCAGCTTTAAAAAAATAAAATCAAACTTACATATGTATTCTATACAATACAAATGAGTCACAGAGAAGATCTATAAGACGAAGTAGACCTTGTTCACACTTAAGAGTTCCACCTTAGATCCCCGGCTGAATCATTTAATATTGTCTTCAATTTCTTAGCCCTGATGAAGGGTTGGCTGTTTGACCTTTTATTGTGAAAAACAAATTCTTACTGAGCTTATTCAAATTCTTGTGTAGCTGAAGATCTGATCATCTGGGATACAAAACTCCACCAACACATTTTCAGGCTACTTACGGGGAAAAAGTTCAAGTACTCTCAAGAGTTCTTAATTAGGCTGTCTGCTCAAACGTATTCTCCTCCAGTAGCCACTCTTCCCATGATGAAAACCTGTTGTAGGTGGAACACAATGGGGCTGGGTTTTGGGTTGGAGTGAGCGGTGTGCTGCCATTGCAGTAATCCTTGGCTGGAGTTGAAAGTCTTTGGTGTGTGGCCTATTTTTTGGATGGTGGATTACAGTTGGGCAAGAGCTGACATGTTATTTGGTTGCTAGATTAGTGGAGAAGAGTAGATTGGTTATTTGGATAGTGCGACTCATTGTTTGGTTGGTGGATTACAGTGGAGCAAGAACAGACTCATTATTTGGATGGTGGATTACAGTTGGGCAAGAGTTGACATGTTATTTGGATGGTGCGGCCTATTATTTGGTTGGATGATTACAGTGGAGCAAGAATAGACTCATTATTTGGATGGGGGATTACAGTGATACTAGAGTAAACAAGATATTTGGATGGTGTGGACCGTTATTTGGTTGGTAGATTACAGTGGGGCAAGAGTAGACTCGTTATTTGGATGGTGCAGCCCGTTATTTGGATGGTGGATTACAGTGGAGCAAGAGTTGACTCGTTAATTGGATAGTGCAGCCCATTGTGTGGTTGGTGGATTACAGTGGGGCAAGAGTAGACTCGTTATTTGGATAGTGCAGCCCATTGTTGGGTTGGTGGATTACAGTGGAGCAAGAGTAGACTCGTTATTTGGCTGGTGCAACCTATTCTTTGGAAAGTGGATTACAGTGCGGCATGAGCAGAATCACTATTTGAATGATGCAGACCATTATTTGGATGGTGAATTACAGTGGAACAAGAGTTGACTCGTTATTTGGATGGTGGATTACAGTGGTACTAGAGTAGACAAGTTATTTGGATGGTGTGGACCGTTATTTGGTTGGTAGATTACAGTGGAGCAAGAGTAGACTCGTTATTTGCATGGTGGATTACAGTGGGGCAAGAGTAGACAAGGTATTTGGATGGTGTGGACCGTTATTTGGTTGGTAGATTACAGTGGAGCATGGGCAAACTCTTTATTTGGATGACGCAGACCATTATTTGGTTGGTGGATTACAGTGGAGCAAGAGTAGACTCGTTATTTGGCTGGTGCGACCTATTATTTGGAAAGTGGATTACAGTGCGGCATGAGCAGACTCATTATTTGAATGATGCAGACCATTATTTGGATGGTGAATTACAGTGGAACAAGAGTTGACTCATTATTTGGATGGTGGATTACAGTGGTACTAGAGTAGACAAGTTATTTGGATGGTGTGGACCATTATTTGGTTGGTAGATTACAGTGGAGCAAGAGTAGACTCGTTATTTGGATGGTACAGCCTATTATTTGGTTGGTGGAGAACAGTGGAGCAACAGTAGACTCATTGGGATTGTGCGGCCCATTAGTCGGTTGGTGGATTACAGTGTAACAAGAGTAGACTCGTTATTTGCATGGTGGATTACAGTGGGACAAGAGTAGACTCGTTAGTTGGATGGTGCAGCACGTTATTTGGATGGTGGATTACAGTGAAGCATGGGCGGACTCTTTATTTGGATGACGCAGACCATTATTTGGTTGGTGGATTACAGTGGAGCAAGAGTTGACTCGTTATTTGGATGGTGGATTACAGTAGGGCAAGAGCAGACTCGTTATTTGGATGGTACGGCCGATTATTTGGATGGTGAACAGTGGAGCAACAGTTGACTCATTGGGATTATGCAGCCCATTATTTGGATAGTGAATTACAGCGGAGCAAGAGTAGATTTGTTATTTGGATGGTGCGGCCCATTATTTGGTTGGTGGAGAACAATGAGCAAGAGTAGACTCGTTATTTGGATGGTCTGGCCCATTATTCGGTTGGTGGAGAACAGTGGAGCAACAGAAAACTCATTGGGATTGTGCGGCCCATTATTTGGATAGTGAATTACAGTGAAGCAAGAGTGGACTCGTTATTTGGATGGTGCAGACCATTATTTGGATTGTGGATTACAGTGGTACCTGAGTAGACAAGGTATTTGGATGGTGTGGCCCATTATTTGGATGATGGAGAACAGTGGAGCAACAGTAGACTCATTGGGATTGTGCGGCTCATTATTTGGTTGGTGATTACAGTGCAGCAGGAGCAGACTCGTTATTTGGATGGTCTGGCCCATTATTTGGTTGGTGGAGAACAGTGAGCAAGAGCAGACTCGTTATTTGGATGGTCTGGCCCATTATTCGGTTGGTGGAGAACAGTGGAGCAACAGAAAACTCATTGGGATTGTGCGGCCCATTATTTGGTTGGTGATTACAGTGCAGCAAGAGTAGACTCGTTATTTGCATGGTGGATTACAGTAGACTCCAGGGCCTTGGCACCCAGCCGACTGCCAAACCCCTTATGGGGAGCCCTCATCAGGCAAATGAACACCCTCAAGCAAGTTGGGGGTCGGGCCGTTCTCTACATCCCTTCCCAACATTAGGACTTGCCTAACACCACGCCACCTACACTCTTGGGCCTGTTCAGAAGGTCTGCTCACAAAATAACTCCTACAAACAGGCAAGCATGGTAACAGGTATGGAAATATACAGCTTTCGATTTAAATGAAGAATTACCTTTCTAAAGCTGATGTTCCCACGCTAATGTATTCTGTAGTTTAACGCTTTATTTGTATGCAGACGGTAAAGTCGAACAGTACGAGGAGGAGGGAGCGGAGGTTTTGGGATAGCGGGGATGAGTGCGAATTGGAAAAGGCAGTAACTCAGATGTCATCGACCGACGGCGCACTCTTCCACATTAATGTATTTTTACCGCGTCTGCTCGCAGAATGACACTTAATACAGCGACTGCATAATTTCCAGGTTATGGCACGCGTGCGGTTTTGAACAGCGGTTCCCGAGCATCACAGTAATGAGTCCGTAGTGTCACATACCATACATCAACTCCACAATGGACAAAATTACATTACAAGTTCATTTATGCATCCTCGGGCGGGGCAGGTTGGCTGGAGCAATGCTGACTTTGCAGAGGAAGGGACCCCGGTTGTTGGCTGCGATAATCATTTTTCTATTAAAATGCATTATTTAACGGGAGACGCATACTCTTCAAGACTTGTATTTAACCACCTGCCGTCCGGCCGCTGTATATAAATGGCTGGACGGTGGCAGTCCAGGGGCGGGTAGCAGTTCATAAATGGCGCCCCCATTTTCAAGTTGTGCGTGCTCCCTGGGAGCGCACAGCACCGCGATCCGGTGCCTGCTGTGTCCTCCGGACACAGTGGAACACCGATCGTCGGACGGGACCTCTGTGTAAGGTCCCGATCATGTGATCACTGATCGGCCAATCAGTGATCACATGCAGAGCAGTAAGCAAGATGTCATTTCTGACATCATTGCTTACTACGTGTGAAATCTGTGAATGATCACAGAGGTCACGTGGTACAGGGGCATTCACAACAGCCTTGTACCATGTGGCAAGCTGTGACCAATCACAGCTCACACAGTATTTCTCAATGGCTGCAAGAATGCAGCCAGAGAGAAGGAGAAATGATTGCTTTTACAGCCTTTATGGGTGTAAAAGCAATCAGTGTAAAAAATAAAAAATCTTCATCACCCCCCACAATTGGTAGTGTCACCATGGTTACCCTGTACTGCTAGGGTGACAGTATGTTAAAAAAACAAATAATAATATTAAAAAAAAAAAAAAAAAACTTTAAATTTAAAACATTTTTAATTTTTGGTTATAAACTAATTGGATTATTTTTTTTTACTAAAAAGATAACTGAATAAATTTTGGCCAAGATTTATGATGAAATATTATTTATTTGCAAAATTTTATAAGAAAAACACTTTTGGACTTTTTCATTTACATAGCAAAAAAATAAAATCCCAGCGGTGAATAAATACCACCAAAATAAAGCTTTATCTGTCTCAAAAAAATGCTAAAAAATTCATATGGGTACAGTGTTGCATGACCGCGCAATTGTCATTCAAAGTGTGATAGCGCTGAAAGCTGAAAATTGGCCTGGACTGGAAGGGGGTGAAAGTGTCCGGACTGGAAGGGGGTGAAAGTGTCCGGACTGGAAGGGGGGTAAAGTGTCTGGACTGGAAGGGGGTATGACCGCGCAATTGTCATTCAAAGTGTGATAGCGCTGAAAGCTGAAAATTGGCCTGGACTGGAAGGGGGTGAAAGTGTCCGGACTGGAAGGGGGTGCAAGAGTCCCGACTGGAAGGGGTAGACGTGTGCGGACTGGAAGGGGGGGAAAGTGTCCGGACTGGAAGGGGGGGGGGGGAAGTGTCCGGACTGGAAGGGGGGGGGGGGGAAGTGTCCGGACTGGAAGGGGGTGAAAGTGTCCGGACTGGAAGGGGGGGAAAGTGTCCGGACTGGAAGGGGGGGAAAGTGTCCGGACTGGAAGGGGGGGGGGGGGGAGTGTCCGGACTGGAAGGGGGTGAAAGTGTCCGGACTGGAAGGGGGGGAAAGCGTCCGGACTGGAAGGGGGGGAAAGCGTCCGGACTGGAAGGGGGGGCAAGTGCCCGGACTGGAAGGGGGGGAAAGTGCCCGGACTTGAAGTGGTTAAAGCTTAAAGCGAAGCTTCACTCTCTCAATCAACACAGACTATTTTGAACCCTTACGCTGCTAACATTAACAAATAGATAAGAATGTATATTATATTTACTCCATTTAAACTTTTTTTTTGCATTTCTTTAGTTACTTCCTGGTTTCTGGCCTAGGCCACAATAATGTCATTCATCCCAGGAGTCTTCAGGAGGGGCTTTCCCAGCTAAGCACACCCTCCTGTCTACATGCCTGAGCTAAGGGCAGATGGATTCTGGGAAGTAAATGCTGCACGAATCATCTGCCCATAATCAAGATGGCCACATCTAGAAATGCTGGGGGGAGGGGTGGAGATCAAAGTGATTTCCTAGTAAAATAAAGCATGGAGACATGGGGGAGTTAGCTTTGAATATTAAAAATATGCTGCCATTCAGCCGCTGGAGGAAAATCCAGGGGATTGGTTCCAGTAAATGTCACTCCCACCTCTCTCCTGCCCGGGGATCAGCAAGGAAGGGATGCTATCTACGCGTCATATGCCTGCTATTGATGGGTAGATCATGATCCACGGGTTGCCAACCCCCGCTCTGTAGCGTGTACTTGCCTCACTCTGAAGCACTGAGTAGGATTTTGGTCTCCTCTCTCTCATTCCTTCTGCTATCTACATAAGTCACTTCTGACAGGTTATCCCCATGCCATAGAATCCAGGAGATAACCCCGCCCCTCCTCCAGCACTCAGCAGGTGATTGACAGCCTGCAAGTTTCCCTATGTGACTGTATAGAGGGGTCTGTGTTCTTTCCCTCTGCTCAGGTCTCAGATTACACTACATCTGCTGTATGCTGGGCAGTGAGTGATGTCATATCCCCACCCCCTGTCTTCTGGAACCTCTGGAAATGCTGTGCAAGTGTGCAGATAAACTGGTACAACGTATGTAGGAGGATTTGTTTAATCTCTGTGTATCACCTGAGGCCGGTCACTTCACTGGGTATATGTAAGGGTTTACATCCAGGTTTTAAAATATTTTATGGGATTTAATATTAAATATGCACTTAGGTGGCTAACAAAGTCACCTATCCACTGTCTGGATGTTGCATACTCATACTAGATGCTCCAATGCCGAGATGCTAGGAGTCCCGGTTCTCCCACTCCCTCCCCTCTGCCAAAGGCAACATGGCTGACAACTTGTACATGCATCCATGAAGGTGCGCTAAATGCTGTGTGCCGCCTGTTTATGTGGGCATGGAAAGCGGTTCAAAGTTGGCTCCTGATCCTCGTCACCTTTGAAGACAACAATGGAAAGGGCTGCCTACAGCAATACCTAATGTGATGACACAAAGCCTGCCTAAACAAAGCCCGCTCTGAACAAGCGTGGCACCCGCAGACGTGACCTTTCCGTAAAAGCCTTTGTCGTAGGCTGAGCTCTCAGGCGTGCTTTGTGCAGACCATCTTCAGATGGAAAGGCCAAGGTTTCTATATTCTTCTTTGTATCCATTGTCTCCAGCTAAACAAACTGCTCTCCTGGCGGCTTCTATCAAGTGGAGGAGCCCCACACACATTCCCAACCTTCTCAGAGAAGAAATGGAAATAGTTCCATGGGAAGAATAATTGCAAACCTCCACAAAAACCATAGAAAATATTTTAAATAAACTCTACTCAAAGTAGAACTTGCTTTAGGAAGGCCCTCTTCTGCATGAGCTAGATCTCGTAACTTGCCGACGTTGACATTCCAATACTTTGCAAGAAGCGGATCATGAGCGCACACACTCTGCACGGTACATGCTAGAGAACCATAGTCGTGCCTGTGCAGGGTCTCCGCAGGGTGCAGTGTCTGCAGGGTCTCTGCTAGGTTCCATGATCTGACAGAGACTCGCAGTGTGTCTGCATTTGTGCTGGATCTCCATTACGTGGCAAAGCTGGAGAACATCGGCAATGTCAGGATCCAGATCTGAACTCGCAACCTCTGCTGTGTCTGGCACTATCTCTTCTTGCTGAGCCACCTGAGATGCTGGACAGTTCCCAGGACAATTCCCATTGGCCAATCTTGCCTTGTGTCTTGTTTCTGGTGAACTTTGAACTCCTTGCTCCTCCCATGAAAACCCTATTAAAACCATGCCTTAGCATTGTTCGTCAGATTATTGTGTTGTCTTCAGTCAATAACTCACTCTTGTCAACTCTGCTGCCATCCGTATCTTTAATACCACTAGTTACTGACTTTTGGCGTGTTCCTCGACCATGCTTCTTCTTGATCCCAACCTGCAACTCGTTCCCAACCCTTGGCTTGTTTACCGACTATGCTTCTGTTTGATCCCTACCTGCTATATCTGATACTGGACCCCGTCTTGTTCACCTCCAGGTGGGGTGATCCTGAGGACTATGACCTGGTGCTAACACACAACAAAACCCATCTCCACCAGCAGGAGCTCTGTTCAGTGCCAGTTAGTGCTTAGACCCTGCACCCTAGGTGAGCCCACATAATCCACCAGGGTGACCTGCTTGTATACGTATCCTGATGGTTGGTGGGAGCCTCTCCACTGCTATAGCTACTGGTCTCCAAGCCTGACCCCTGACTAACAGGCAAAGAGGGTACTTATGCTCCAAGCAAGTCAACGCTGGGCTCTATGGTCCATTCCTGTCTGCTCCTAGGAAGAAGAAGATATAGAGCTTACACAGGGGGCTGAGAACTCTCTTTCCACCACCATCTGAGAAATGTTTCCCGGCAGAATATTGCCCAAAGCATCCCACTGATTCCACCGGCTTGTCTTCTTTCCATACTGCATCCTGGTGCCACCTCTTACCCAGGTAAGTGACGCGAACACACCCCAACATCCACATGACAAGATTCATCAGACCAATCCATCTTCTTCCATCGCTCCGCGGTCCGGTTTTGATGCTCACGTGCCCATTGTAGACGCTTTTGGCTGTGTACATGGGTCAGCATGGGCACCCTGACCTGTCTGCGGGTACAGAGCCCCAATACATAAACTGCGATGAACATTTTTTCCCACATCAACTTCAGGGACAACATGTCCACTTGCTGCCTAATATGTCCCACCAACTTTCAGATGCCATTGTAATAAGATAATCAATGTTGTTCACTTAAAGTAGAAGTCCAGTCAAATCTAAACCTAAATCTGCTCCGACTCCCATACTAAGCCCTAAACTAACTAGGACTTCACTGGACTTCCACTTCAACCTGTCAGTGTGTCAAGGCAGGAGCTGTGGAACGGACGGACAGGCAGGCCTAGAGGCAGGGTCACGCACCGACTGACGACAACCACCACCCACAGACCAGAGTCCCTCAGGGCGCGGAGTCTAAGTCCCAGGCTGCCCTTCATCAGGGCCCCTGATGGTGGCGATGGACTTGACGCAGCCAGGGACCAGGTCGCGGCCCCCGAGACACCCCAGCTGCGGTAATGGCCGCCGCCAATGGCGTATAGCTGGTAGGAACCAGAAGACAATAGCGTAGTCGGGCAGGCCGGATCGATAACAACGGGACAGACAGTACAGAACGGTAGACAAGAATAACAGGTCACAAGCCGGGTTCAGCAACGGAAGGTCAGATAAAGGGATAACGCAGAAAATAGTCTAGTCAAAAGCTGAGTCAATTTCCAGGAGAGCCACGAGAGTATAAACAGAGCTTGTTGCAACACAAACATACAAGACACGAATGCAAAGGGCACGTGCAGACAACAGGCTTATATGTGATCAACCACACCCCTCTGGGGGATGGACCGCAGAGGCCTGAAGGCATAAAAGACTCCCACCATGCTCTGCAGAAATCCAAGATGGATGCCAGCACATGGAGCAGCATAACCTCTGGGAAAAGGTAGGACCTTGACACAGTGGTCATAAAGTTATGGATGCTGGGTGTAGGACCTCAGAACATGCTCCTCATGCCCAGGTTAACGCATGCAAGTAACTCAGCGAAGCATTATCTTCATCCATTCTGCTGCAGACTAGAAGGAAGAAGCGACTGCAACCCATTGGCTCACATGGAAGAAAGTAATAGAAGGTAGGCACACCAGCGCCATGTTTCCTTCAGCCTCCAAGCCTGTGTGTACCAGGCCTGATGATATCATGGCTCTACAGCAGCTGCAGCTGGGTATTCTTTGATGATAAATTATTTAAGACGCACCGGCAATACATTTACGTCTATTTCTTTGTCTTGACGTGCGATGTTCACCAAGTCATTAAAAATGTACACCAGTACGACCCCCATTGATCCTACAAGGCTCCCTCTGACAACCATTTTCAGAAAACCAGTAAATTGCCATCTTTCCTGACCACCACAACATCCCTTCCTTTGGGGCCGGTCATTCTTCTCTGCAACAGGTGCGTTTGCGTCCCCGATTGTAACCTCCGACGGTTTTTTCCAGCGAGCGAGCGGTTAAACTCTTATCCGAAGGGACAGCCCATCAAAACCAATTTCTCTGAATAATTAAAAAGCAGCCGGCCTCTCCTGCAAACAACTTCGCGGAGTCGCTGAAAATGCCAGGAGCGCAGTTTGCGTTTCCAAAGCGAGTGATTAATTCGCTGGCCTTTTTCATATCAGTCAATATGGGGATGTGGCGGAGTGGGAGGCCCTCAATCACGGTGATTACCGCTTGATTATCAGCAGTACATCACTGTCAAGAGGCGTTGGGGGGGATCTGCGGCTGGCAACGAGCTTGTTTGGAATAAATGCCGGCCGGGAGAGGCAGAAGGAGCTCGGCACTGCAGGCCAAAGACGCGAGTTCAGCTGTTCATACCGGTTATGGTACAGCGCCAAACGCCCGACTTTGGCACAAGAAGCCATTTGCTAGCCAAGAGGGACTTCTTATTTGTACCGAGGTTGTTTGTACAGATCAGCGAATCGCTTTCCAGTATTTTAAGGGCCGTTTCACACTGGTGCGCTTTTGCCACACTTTCCAGCATGTTAAAAATGCATCAAATTGATTCCCCTGTAAACCGTACGTGAATTTTCACATCACTGTACCGCGGTTTGAAAATTCCTGCTTGCTGCATCTTTGGTGAGCTTTTCAAAAGTGCACCTTCCATTTTGAGGCAAAGGAGACGCACCAAAAGTGTACCAAAACGCACAGTGCATTTTGGAGGGTCACATGACAATTTTTTTTTTTTTTTTTTTTTAAAGATGATGGTTGTTAAGGAGCTGGTACCTGCTGGCATCCTAAACAACCAGTGAATAGAGGAGCTGGCACCCGCTGGTGTCCTTAGCAACCAGTGCCTAGAGGAGTTGGCACCCACTGGTGTCCTTAGCAACCAGTGCATAAAGGAGCCGGCACCCACTGGTGTCCTTAGCAACTAGTGAATAGTGGAGCCACCATCCGCTGGCGTCCTTAACAATTAGTGATTAGCAGAGCAGGCACCCGCTGGCGTCCTTAGCAACCTGTGCATAGAGGAGCCGGCACCCACTGGTGTCCTTAGCAACTAGTGAATAGTGGAGCCTGCACCTGCTGGCATCCTTAACAACTAGTGATTAGCAGACCTGGCACCCGCTGGCATCCTTATCAACCTGTGCATAGAGGAGCCGGCACCCACTGGTGTCCTTAGCAACTAGAGAATAGTGGAGCCGGCACTCGTTGGCATCCTTAGCAACCAGTGAATAGTGGAGCCGGCACCCACTGGCATCCTTAGAAACTAGTGCTTAGCAGAGCTGACACCCGCTGGCATCCTTAGCAACTAGTGAATAGTGGAGCCTGCACCTGCTGGCATCCTTAACAACTAGTGATTAGCAGACCTGGCACCCGCTGGCATCCTTAGCAACCTGTGCATAGAGGAGCCGGCACCCACTGGTGTCCTTAGCAACTAGAGAATAGTGGAGCCGGCACCCGTTGGCATCCTTAGCAACCAGTGAATAGTGGAGCCGGCACCCACTGGCATCCTTAGCAACTAGTGCTTAGCAGAGCTGACACCCGCTGGCATCCTTAGCAACCAGTGAATAGTGGAACCGGCACCCGCTGGCATCCTTTGCAACTAGTGCTTAGCAGAGCTGACACCCGCTGGCATCCTTAGCAACCAGTGAATAGTGGAACCGGCACCCGCTGGCATCCTTTGCAACTAGTGCTTAGCAGAGCTGGCACCCGCTGGCGTCCTTAACAATCAGTGAATAGTAGAGCTGGCACCCGCTGGCATCCTTAACAACTAGTGATTAGCAGAGCTGGCACCTACTGGTGTCCTTAACAACCAGTGAATAGCTGGTTGTTAAGGAGCCAGCACCTGCCAGCGTCCTTAACAACCATCCAATCACTGGTTGTTATGGACATCGACAGGTGCCGGCTCCACTATTCACTGATTGTGGTTCCCTGTTCCCTGGTTTTTAAAGGAGCCAGCACCCGCCTCTTCATCTACAGGTTTAAGCAAATAAATACCATACTGCGTGTGGTTACAGTGTGTCCCCATTCGCTTGAAAGGCTTGTGTCCGGTGGTGGCACTGCCCACCAAAGGCAACGGGGTATTATTGTTGCTGCAAGCACAAAGCAAACCATCGCCACCATGGCACGTGAACACCTCCGTCCGCTGCCTTTGAAGCTTGGTAGGGGGGGCAGCTGGGGTAAGAACACAGCTCAACCACATGATTTTAACCGCCCCTCCCTTGCCAACCACAAATGGCCGGTTCACACTGGGAATCGCGTTCCTGTGCAGTTCACATGCGAGTCTGTGTGGTGGGATTTCAGCCTACTCATTTTCAATGGGCTCAAATTGCACTGCACCACACCAAAAGTAGTGCATGCAGTACTTTTGGAGACACACTGCAACTGCTACTTCTACCTCTGCGACCTGCATTTTGGGGTGTCATTAACTGAATATCGATTCTCACTGCAGATCACAACGGCAGTGCATTGGAACGCAGGTTTCCCGCCCCGCGTTCTAGTGTGAACTGGCCCTTGCTGTCCCTTTAAAGGATAACTATAGAAAAGTGTCATTGTCCTTTTAGTTTATTATACTTCCTGACAATGAAAAAAATAAAAAATCCAGACGCTCATTAACATTTACGCGAGACGTGCGCACAATGAGCAAAACAAGGCGGGATTGGTTCAAACAGCGAGCCACGGCGGCTCCGGGCGGCGAACCTTATCTGATAAGAGAGGCGCGACGCACAAGTAGCAGAAGGAATGCGGCGCATCCTGCGCTATTAATGGTTTATTTCTGACAGATCTTTATAAACAGCTGCAGACAAAAGTGTTTTTTTGGAAAAACTACAGAATTCTATTTTTGTTAAAACACAAAGAAGTTTTCCATTCTCTTCTAAAAGTAAATCTACGCAACAAATGCTAAATGGTTCCATTTTGGATTAGGTTTTTGATCTGACAAATTAGAAAGTATTAAAGATACAGTGAAGGAAATGTGTATTTGCTCCCCGGCTGATGCTGAACGTTCACCCCTCACACAGAAATGATCGGTCTAACAATGGAATGTTCGCCCCTCACACAGAAATGATCGGTCTAACAATGGAATGTTCGCCCCTCACACAGAAATGATCGGTCTAACAATGGAATGTTCGCCCCTCACACAGAAATGATCGGTCTAACAATGGAATGTTCGCCCCTCACACAGAAATGATCGGTCTAACAATGGAATGTTCGCCCCTCACACAGAAACGATCGGTCTAACAATGGAATGTTCGGTGTAACACTGAGAGACAGAATACAACAACAAATTCAGCAGAAATGCGTCTAACAAATGATGACGGATCTGCATGTTCATGAGGGAAAGAAGGATTTGATCCCCTATCATTCAGCAGGATTTCTGGCTCCCAGGTGTCTTTCATACAGGTAACAAGCTGAGATTAGAAGCAGTCTCTTAAAGGGAGTGCTGCTAATCTCATTTTGTTACCTGCATAAAAGACACCTGTCCACAGGAGCCATCAAACCATCAGATTCCAAACTCTCCACCATGGCAAAGACCAAAGAGCTGTCCAAGGATGTCAGGGACAAGATGGTAGACCTACACAAGGCTGGACTGGGCTACCAAACTATGGCCAAGCAGCTTGGTGAGAAGGTGACAACAGTTGGTGCAATCATTCACAAATGGAAGGAACACAAAACAAGTGTCAGTCTCCCTAGGTCTGGTGCACCATGCAAGATCTCACCTCGTGGAGTGTCAATGATCATGAGAACAGTGAGGAATCATCCCAGAACTACACGTGAGGATCTTGTCAATGATCTCCAGGCAGCTGGGACCACAGTCACCAAGAAAACAATTGGTAACACACTACGCCGACAAGGACTGAAATCCTGCAGTGCCCGCAAGGTCCCTCTGCTCAAGAAAGCCCATGTCCAGGCCCGTATGAAGTCTGCCACTGAACATCTGAATGATGCCGAGGAGGACTGGTGGAAAGTGTTGTGGTCAGAGGAGACCAAAATCCAGCTCTTTGGCATCAACTCAACTCAAGGTCAAGAAAAAAAAAAAAAGACAAAACTCCATCCAGTTCAACCAACCGATGTGTATAGGCACACGAACTTACAAAGGTCGGTGCTCCTTGTGACTGTGCGGGCAGCCTTGTGCCGCCACCTTTTGGCGCGTTCCAAAATTTTTTTTTGATAGCACCTCGTAGAAAGAAAAATTAAATAAAAAATAATAAACAACTAAAATAAAATTGAGCAAAAACCATCATAACCAAAACAGTAAAAAAAAAAAAAAAAAGTTAAAATCGCGTCATCGATGTCATTGATTTTTTTTCCCCACAATAAATGTAAAAAAAACACAAACTTTTCTTTGAAGCGCAGTTGTCTAAACTTAGATAACCCCTTTAAGGCTGACCGATTTCGGCTTTTAATTCGGTCACGGGTAACACCGCGTGACCGTCGGGCCCCGGAGACGAGTACACTTTACGAGGCCGTCGTCCTTTTTTTTTTCCTGCTCGCCGCCCCCGCCTTGCGTTTTACTTTGTAGGATCATGAAGACTCTTGTTCCACTTGCAGCGTGGGGGCGCGCAGGGTCATTTTCGGAGACGTGATATTGACCAGCGACGTCTGCGGGAGATGAAAAAAGAAACAAAAACAAAAAAAACCCAGTTTTTTATTACATTCTATGTTCTTAGCGGCACGACCAGGAATATGGAGCTCGCCGCGCTCTTTATACAACTCGCTCAGAGGAAACAGGCCGCCGTTTATGATCTATGGCGCTGGTGTCCCTGCGTGACTCATCTCCGCAATGTGTGGGTGAGGAAACGCGATAAATGCCATCGGAGAGAATGGTTCACGCGTGGAGCAACACCAGACGCCAACAATCCCAGAATCCTTCACTCCTCGGCCAGACTGGCAACTCTTCGATTCCAGGCGGATAAAATAGACAATAAAGCAGCGCTGGGTTCATGAATATGCCCATGAGGACCCTTTCACTTGGTCAGTAAAAACACCCAGCTGACCGCCCACCTGGAGCTGTAGGGGAATACACCCATGAGGACCTTTTCACTTGGTCAGTAAAAACACCCAGCTGACTGCCCATCTGGAGCTGGAGGGGAATGCACCCAGGAAGACGCTTTCACTTGGGCAGTAAAAATACCCAGCTGACCACCCACCAGGAGATGGAGCAGGATACACCCATGAGGACCCTTTCACTTGGGCAGTAAAAACACCCCGCTGACCGCCCACCTGGAGCAGGATACACCCATGAGGACCCTTTCACTTGGGCAGTAAAAAACACCCCGCTGACCGCCCACCTGGAGCTGGAGGGGAATGCACCCATGAGGACCCTTTCACTTGGGCAGTAAAAACACCCCGCTGACCGCCCACCTGGAGCTGGAGGAGAATACACCCATGAAGACCTTTTCACTTGGGCAGTAAAAACACCCAGCTGACAGCCCACCTGGAGCTGGAGGGGAATGCACCCATGAGGACCCTTTCACTTGGGCAGTAAAAACACCCAGCTGACTGCCCACCTGGAGCTTGAGAGGAATGAACCCATGAGGACCCTTTCATTTGGGCAGTAAAAACACCCAGTTGACCACCCACCAGGAGCTGGAGGGAAATGCACTCATGAGGACCCTTTCACTAGGGCAGTAAAAACACCCAGTTGACCACCCACCAGGAGCTGGAGGGAAATGCACCCATGAGGACCTTTTCACTTGGGCAGTAAAAACACCCAGCTGACTGCCCACCTGGAGCTGGAGGGGAATAAACCCATGAGGACCCTTTCACTTGGGCAGTAAAAACACCCTGCTGACTGCCCACCTGGAGCTGGAGGAAAATGCACCCATGAGGACCTTTTCACTTGGGCAGTAAAAACACCCAGTTGACCGCCCACCTGGAGCTGGAGAGGAATGAACCCATGAGGACCCTTTCATTTGGGCAGTAAAAACACCCAGCTGACCACCCACCAGGAGCTGGAGAGGAATGCACCCATGAGGACCCTTTCACTTGGCCAGTAAAAACACCCCGCTGACCGCCCACCTGGAGCTGGAGGGGAATGCACCCATGAGGACCCTTTCACTTGGGCAGTAAAAACACCCAGCTGACCGCCCACCTGGAGCTGGAGAGGAATAAACCCATGAGGACCCTTTCACTTGGGCAGTAAAAACACCCCGCTGACCACCCGCCTGGAGCTGGAGGGGAATAAACCCATGAGGACCCTTTCACTTGGGCAGTAAAAACACCCAGCTGACCGCCCACCTGGAGCTGGAGGGGAATAAACCCATGAGGACCCTTTCACTTGGGCAGTAAAAACCCCCCACTGACCGCCCATCTGGAGGGGAATGCACCCATGCTGCCGCCGGGGAAGAGAGTAGTAAGAACTACACCAGATAAGAAAGAGGCAGCCATTTAAAAAAAAATGGAAGAAGTATGCACCAGATTTTGGTCTCAACCCCTATACAGAAGAGCTCAAACTGGGAGTGGGAAAAGGCGGCACAGGGGTCTAGCTATTTGTGCTGCAGTGCTCATGAGATAACAAGAAGCATGCTGATAGGAGGAGAGAGCAGAGTGACAGAGAGAGAAGTCATCAGTCTGGTTGGGGGGGGGGGGGGGGTCGACCCAAGAAATCTACAAGCTACCCTCCTGCTGCCCACACAACACATGCAGGGCAAAAGATGCCAACACGTTTCGGGGGGAGGCACAATTCCCCTTCATCAGGGCAGGGAGAAATGGCAGAAAGTCCATTGCCACCTCTACTGTGAACACCAGAACTGATTGTTTATAACCTCCTCTGCCTGCAGGAGTACTCTTGAGCCCATTGACCTTTTCACCATTTCACCCAACCCTGATGAAGCGGGATTGCATGGCCTCGAAACATGTTGGAATCTTTTGCCCTGCTTGTTTCAACGAGCTGAATAATATAGACTTTGGACTCCTTAAGGAATCTTCATTTGGAATTCTCTTTGACCTGCAACACTTAGCAAAATAACAGTCATTCCACGCCGTCCACACAACACATGCAGCGCAAGACATACCAACGCGTTTTGGGGGTCCACACAATCCTCCATCAGGGCTGGGTGAAATTACGGAATGGTAAATGGATTCAAAAGTACTCCTTACAGGCAGAAGATGTGATAGACAGTCAGTGATGGTGTTCACAAAAGTCTGGATGAAGTAGGGATCGTGTGGCCCCCGAAATGCGTTGGAGGACTTTTGCCCAGCTTGTAACCAGCTGAACTATACAGACTATGGAGTCCTAAGGCTTTTTCATTTGCTGCTCTCTTTGACCCAATTTCATTTCCTGGGGGGGGGGGGGGGGGGTGTCCCTGTTTTTGTGATGAGATGCCAAATACCGTCCAAGTAATGGTTTAGTCCACATGATAACCTGTGAAAATGCATGTTTGATACCCCTCTACAACTACCATGCTTGTCTCAGCAACATGTCCGCAAGGCCCCGCAATGTCCTGGTACTGGAGTCTGGGTTCCTGTCCTGGTACTGGGGTCTGAGTTCATGTCCTGGTACTGAGGTCTGGGTTCATGTCCTGGTACTGGGGTCTGGGTTCATGTCCAGGTACTGGGGTCTGAGTTCATGCCCTGGTGCTGGGGTCTGGGTTCATATCTGGGTAAAGGATTCAAATTCTGGCAGTGGAGCACTGGGTTCATATCCTGGAACTGGAGTACTGGGTTAATATCTTGGTACTGGGTCTGGGTTCATACCCTGGTACTGGATTCTGGATTCATGTCTCGATACAAGAGTACTGGATTCTTTTCCTGGTACTAGAATACTGGGTTCATGCCCTGGTACTGGATTCTTGCCCTGGTACTGGAGTATTGGGTTCATGTCCTGGCACTGATGTCTGGGTTCATGTCCTGGTACTGGGGTCTTGGTTCATGTCCTGGTACTGGGGTCTTGGTACTGGGGTCTGGATTCATGTCCTGGTACTGGGGTCTGGGTTCATGTCCCGGCGCCGGGGTCTGGGTTCATGTCCTGGCACTGGGGTCTAGGTTCATATGTTTGATGCCCCTCTACCACTACCATGTCTCAGCAACATGTCCGCAAGGCCACATGCAGGGGTTCAGGTGACAACGAAGGACTACAATTAGGAGTGTTGTCACCCCCAAACAGCAATAGCCTCCACCAAGCCCTCTGTAGCCGGATCGCCATTTATTCCTTTGGCAGCGGAATTAAAAAGAAGAAGAAATGTACGCGAGATTTTACAGAAAGGCTTTAAATCTACAGGAACCGTTTTTCTGGCCAGCTCTGAGCAGTGAAAAGGCCTTAATTCCACCGCCGGCGATTGTCAGCCGCAGGCAGGCCGTCTCCCCCCTCTGGGCTTACAGCGGCTGGCGTGTCACACTCGCAAAAGACGGCCAGCGGGATTTAATAAAGACCTTGACAGGACGCGCTGCGCTTTATAAAAAGGAAAGACGTCGCAGGGGTCGCGGCTGTCGCTTGACAGGCTTAGTCCTTGAGGGATTACAGAGCCTGAGAGACGGACCTGATGATACCAGGCAGCTCATTTACAAGCAGGCGAGTTCCGGGGCAACATGACGCAGGAAAAGAACGCGGCTCGTCGCCTACACGTTGACCCCGGGACATTGTAAAGAGCTATACAGCGCAGGGCGCGCAGCAATGGGGCTGAAATCCTTCCAAAAAGATTTGTTAATGTGCTGCATTATTACCCCCCCTCAAAAAAAAAAAATTATGATACAATATTGGCTCCAGTATCAATATAATAGCACATTAGTAAGACACAAATGCAACTGTGTAACTATTAAAGTGTTAGTAAACCCCCACAGTACAATCATTCTGTAGATGCAGCAAAGCATGCTGGTTATACTCACTGTGGAACCTAAGGGTTAATCCCCTGCATGGTGCAAAAAGGCTGTTTGATCCTGTCTTCTCTACCCCTCCTCTTGTTCAAATGTCCACCTGATAAGACAGACTGAACCTAATCTGCTCAGATTAGTGTGTATTGCTAGAGGTTTTTTTTCTTTTTCATTGGAGAGTGCATGTGATCAGCACAGGGCCAATCAGCATTGTCCAGACAGAGAGTCAGGGGTCCTGCATCCTCCTAGAGCAGAAAGAAAACTCCTCCTACAAGCTTTAACCAGGGTTCCAGGGTCCGGGGAGAGCGGATACAGTGAATGCGGGGTCCGTGGAGAGCGGATATAGTGAATGCGGGGGGCCGGGGAGAGCGGATACAGTGAATGCGGGGTCCGGGGAGAGCGGATACAGTGAATGCGGGGTTCGGGGAGAGCAGATACAGTGAATGCGGGGTCCGGGGAGAGCGGATATAGTGAATGCGGGGTCCGGGGAGAGCGGATATAGTGAATGCGGGGTCCGGGGAGAGCGGATATAGTGAATGCGGGGTCCGGGGAGAGCGGATATAGTGAATGCGGGGTCCGGGGAGAGCGGATATAGTGAATGCGGGGTCCGGGGAGAGCGGATACGGTGAATGCGGGGTCCGGGGAGAGCGGATACGGTGAATGCGGGGTCCAGGGAGAGCGGATACGGTGAATGCGGGGTCCGGGGAGAGCGGATATGGTGAATGCGGGGCCCAGGGTTTAGTAACACTTTAAATGTAAGTACTTCAATCTAACCTTGCAGCCTTTGTAAAGCAGAGCTCAGACTGGGGGGAGGGAGAAGCAGCACAAGGAGATAACCAGTTCAGAAGCATGCTGATAGGAGAAGAGAGCAGAGTGACGAGAGAGGAGCTTATCACTGTGCTGCTTCTCCTTTTTCTGTTCTGAGTTCAGGTCCTGGTATTGGATTACTGCATTCACATCTTCGTACTGGGGTCTGGGTTCATATCCTGGTAATGGATTAATTAATTAATATCCTGGTCCTGGAGTACCGGGTTCATATCCTTGTAGTGGAGTACCGGGTTCATATCCCGGTACTGGATTCATATCCTGGTCCTGGATTTATGCCCTGGAGCACAGGGTTCATATCCTGGTCCTGGAGTACCGGGTTCATATCCTGGTACTATATTCATATCCTGGTACTGGATTCATATTCTGGCACTGTAGTACTGGGCTCATACACTGGTACTGGATCTGGGTTCATACCCTGGTACTGGAGTACTGGATCTGGGTTCATACCCTGGTACTGGATCTGGGCTCATACACTGGTACTGGAGTACTGGATCTGGGTTCATACACTGGTACTGGAGTACTGGATCTGGGTTCATACACTGGTACTGGATCTGGGTTCATACCCTGGTACTGGATCTGGGCTCATACACTGGTACTGGAGTACTGGATCTGGGCTCATACACTGGTACTGGAGTACTGGATCTGGGCTCATACACTGGTACTGGAGTACTGGATCTGGGTTCATACACTGGTACTGGATCTGGGTTCATACCCTGGTACTGGAGTACTGGATCTGGGTTCATACCCTGGTACTGAAGTACTGGATTCACCTCCTACCAGGGACACACCATCTGACTCTTCTCCCAGCAGGCCAGTACTGGGGTCACCAAGGCAGAAGAGGAAGCCCCCAACCCATACCATCATGTGGGCATCTATAGCTGAATCAAGGAAAGGTGGAGCAGAGGACGAGAGTATTTCCAAGACTCTCTGAAGCTCAGTCAGCCATTTACATTGCAGATCTCCGACCGATGGACCGCACAGCCCCACTGACAGACAGATCTGCGGGAACGCTCAGTCACGAAGCACGCCATTGTACCGGCACAGCGAGGGTTTCCGATGTAATGACATGCACAGCGTTCTAACATTTGTCGTCGACAGCAGGAGCACGCCACTGGAGCAGGAATGTTCGCAAAATGCCATCAGGAAATGAAATCCCAGACATTCGATTGATTCTTCGTCCCTTTTATTATTAAGCTCGGCCTTCAGAACACTCTCTGCGCTTATCATCTATTGTTTGCGTAATTCTGCAATTACTGCGTCTCCAACAAAAGAAGAGCGGCCGTTCACGACAAACGCCAACCCATGTGATGTCACCAGAACACTTGACATCGATCTTCGTTATAAAAGTGAGCGGATGGGCGAAAAAAAATATATATATTTGTACATAAGCAATGCAACAGTTTTATCTCCTAAAAAAGGAAAGGAAATTTGATTTACGTGCAAATTCCATATCCTGGAGTACAACACGGAACACGGGCTTGAATGGGGTGGGGGGGTTATAGGACTCAGAGAATGGGGTGGGGGGCTATAGGACTCAGAGAATGGGGTGGGGAGGGTTATAGGACTCAGAGAATGGGGTAGGGGGGGGGTTATAGGACTCAGAGAATGGGGTGGGGGGGTTATAGGACTCAGAGAATGGGGTAGGGGTTAAAGGACTCAGAGAATGGGGTGGGGGGGTTATAGGACTCAGAAAATGGGGTGGGGGGGTTATAGGACTCAGAGAATGGGGTGGGGGGGGGGTTATAGGACTCAGATAATGGGGTGGGGGGGTTATAGGACTCAGAGAATGGGGTGGGGGGGGGGGTTATAGGACTCAGAGAATGGGGTGGGGGGGGGGGGGGGTTTTGGACTCAGAGAATGGGGTGGGAAGGGGTTATAGAACTCAGAGAATGGGGTTGGGGGGGTTATAGGACTCAGAGAATGGGGTTGGGGGGGTTATAGGACTCAGAGAATGGGGGGGGTTATAGGACTCAAGAGAATGGGGTGGGGGGGGTTATAGGGCTCAAGAGAATGGGGTGGGGGGGTATAGGACTCAGAGATGGGGTGGGGGGGTATATGACTCAGAATGGGGTGGGGGGATTATATGACTCAGAGAATGGGGTGGGGGGGTATATGACTCAGAATGGGGTGGGGGGGTTATATGACTCAGAGAATGGGGTGGGGGGGTATATGACTCAGAATGGGGTGGGGGGGTTATATGACTCAGAGAATGGGGTGGGGGGTATAGGACACAGAGATGGGGTGGGGGGGTATATGACTCAGAATGGGGTGGGGGGGTTATATGACTCAGAGAATGGGGTGGGGGGGTATAGGACTCAGAGATGGGGTGGGGGGGTATATGACTCAGAATGGGGTGGGGGGGTATAGGACTCAGAGATGGGGTGGGGGGGTATAGGACTCAGAGATGGGGTGGGGTTATAGGGGAATGCGGCCATGTTGGGCCAATGCCTTTACTTACCTTCCCTGAGGATGGATACCTTTCCACGCTGCAACAAAAGGATTCATTTTATTGATGGTGAAAGCGTTCACCACACTGCGTCCAAGTTTATGGCGGGGAATCTATTTGGGATTGAAACAGTCTTACAAGTTCATAGTCCAGCACTCATCCTGAAGAAGTCGAGGAACGTCGAAACGTGTCGATGTTGAGTGCGGTTATCAAGATCATGACACCTAAAGTTGATTGGAACTTCATTTACCGTATATGGCATCGGTTTTCCATTTTAAAAAAAGTCTTTTAACTGATGTGTTGTATATTTTGTTTGTGGAAATTAAATGATACATTGTATGCCGATGCATTACATGTGATATATGTGATATTTGTCCTCAGGACGTACATTTAAAGCCCCATATTATATTTCCGTCCCATGTCAGGATGGGTATTGGTAATACTGCTCTCAGTATGAATGAACAGATGGATGAGTAGAGATGAATGGATTGATAGATGAGTAGACACGGATGGATGGATAGAGGAGTAGACACGGATGGATGGATGGATAGATGAGTAGACACGGATGGATGGAGGAGTAGACATGGATGGATGGATAGATGAGTAGACACGGATGGATGGAGGAGTAGACATGGATGGATGGATAGATGAGTAGACACGGATGGATGGAGGAGTAGACATGGATGGATGGATAGATGAGTAGACATGGATGGATGGATAGAGGAGTAGACATGGATGGATGGAGGAGTAGACATGGATGGATGAGCAGAGAGGAAGGAAGGGTAGATATGAATAGACGGATGAGTAGAGATGCATGGATTAAAGGATGGATGAGAAGAGATGGATGAACGGATAGATGAGTGGACATGGATGGATGGATAGATGAGTGGACATGGATGGATGGATAGATGAGTGGACATGGATGGATGGTTAGATGAGTAGACAGGAAGGAAGGGTACATATGAATAGATGGATAAAAGGATAGATGAGTAGAGATAACTGGATGGATGAGTAGAGATGGATGGATGGATATATATATAGAGGAGTATCGATCGATGGATAGATGAAAGGACGGAGGAGCAGGGATGGATGAGTAGAGATGAATAGATGGATAGATAGAGGAGTAATGATGGATGAAAGGATGGAGGAGCAGGGATGGATGAGTAGAGATGAATGGATGGATAGATAGAGGAGTAATGATGGATGAAAGGATTGTGGAGCAGGGATGGATGAGTAGAGATGAATGGATGGATAAAAGGATAGATGAGTAGAGATAACTGGATGGATGAGTAGAGAAGGAAGGATTGATAGATAGAGGAGAGGGGTAACGATGGATGGATGACAGGATGGAGCAGCAGGGATGGATGGATGAGTAGAGATGAATGGATGGATAGATAGAGGAGTAATGATGGATGGATGACAGGATGGAGCAGCAGGGATGGATGAGTAGAGATGAATGGATGGATAGAAAGAGGAGTAATGATGGATGAAAGGATGGAGGAGCAGGGATGGATGAGTAGAGATGGATGGATGGATAGATAGAGGAGTAATGATGGATGGATGACAGGATGGAGCAGCAGGGATGGATGAGTAGAGATGAATGGATGGATAAAAGGATAGATCAGTAGAGATGCATGGATGGATACATAGATGGATGGATAAGAACATATGGATGAGTAGAGATGGACGGATCGATTGGTAGAGGTGGATGAAAGAGGATGGATGGATGGACAAAACTTCTAGATGCAGACCCTCTTGTCCATTGGCACAATGTAACCTCTAGCCGACACCATTATGAACTCTGTAATCCCGGCAAAGAGGCAGAACAGGAGCTGCAGATGGATTCTTAATCCATTAATTTCCGAATCATAACAAACACACACACAAGGTCGTGTTTTGCGGTGGAGTCCTCGGCTTTCATTACTACTAAAGTGCAGCGTTGCGAATGTAAACACACAGAGTATGAAGTCAAAGCTCTCACCGGCATAATAGATTGAGGGGTCTGCTGGGTCATCCAAACCAGAAAAACATTTTCCCATAAAACGCGAACAATAATCCCCTCCAGGCTCAGGCAATAAACAGTCATAACGATGACAGACCGGGACCTTTCCTGACATACCTGCTGCCTTCCGCGTGTGGAGGCAATTATTTTACAGCAAACAAACAACATGACTGATCGCTGTATGAAGCAAATTATATTCTGCGCCAATGAAAAGAACATTTTACGGGAAACTTTCTGAAACTGTGCATGAATGGCACTTAAAATGTAATCGGAGTTTTAAATATTATAAACTGATAAAAAAAAATGATTACATATTAAAAAGGGGTTCAGTAGGGTTGAGGTCCAGGCTCTGTGGAGGACACTCAAGTTCCTCCACACCAAACTGGACAAACCGTGTCTTTATGGAGCTGGCTTTGCACACGGGCATGGTCAGGGTGGTGAAGACCCTCTTTTGCTCCACCATGACTGTGCCCCTGTGTACAAAGCCAGCTCCATAAAGACATGGTTTGACCAGCCTGGAGTGGAGGAACGTGAGTGTCCTGCACAGAGCCTGGACCTCAACCCTACTGAACGACTTCGGGATGAATTGGAACACTGAATGTCAGCCAGGTCTTCTCATCCAACATCAGCAATGTCCTTTCAGGCTCATGAATAAACAACTCTACTATTAATGGAAGTGGGGTCACCCATCTCCAAACTATGTGGACCACCTTCCTGTTACTGAGCTGAGATGTCTCCAGTAAAGGGTACGATTAATACTAGCTGACGATTGTGCTCTTCCAATCTTGTGGTAACAGGTTGGTGAAGACCCTTTTTTGCTCCACCATGTTACCACAAGATTGGAAGAGCACAATCATCAGCCAGTATTAACAGTATCCTTTACTGGAGACATCTCAGCTCAGTAACAGGAAGGTGGTCCACATAGTTTGGAGATGGATGACCCCGCTTCAATTAATAGTCGAGTTGTTTATTCATGAGCCTGAAAGGACATTGTTGGATGAGAAGACCTGGCCCACATTCACTGTTCCAATTCATCCCAAAAGTGTTCAGTTGGGTTGAGGTCCAGGCTTTGTGCAGGACACTCGCGTTCCTCCACACCAGACTGGTCAAACCATGTTTTTATGGAGCTGGCTTTCTACACAGGAGCACAGTCATGACGGAACAGAAAAATGGTCTTTCTCAACCTATTACCACAAGGTAGGAAGAGCACAATTTTCTAAAATGTGCTTGTATGATGTAGTATTAACAGAAACCTTGACTGGAGACACCTGAACTAAAAAAAAAAAAAATTAAGAGGGTCCACATAGTTCAGAGCTGGATGACCCAGCTTCCAATATTGGTAGAGTTGTTAATTCATGAGCCTGCAAAGAGAGGACTAATGTTGGATGAGAAGACCTGGCTCAGTATTGGTGTTCCAATTCATCTCAAAGGTGTTCAGTAGGGTTGGGGCCAGGGCTCTTTGCAGGACACTTGAGTTCCTCCACACCAAACTGGTTAAACCATGTCTCATTGAGCTGGCTTTGTAAACAGGGGCACAGTCATGTTGGGAAATAAAAGGGTCTTCACCAAACTGTTACCACAAGGTTGGAAGTGCATAATTGTCTAAACAATCTTTGCATTTTGTAGTATTAAAGTACTCTAACTGGAGACACCTGAACTCAGTAAGATGGAGGGGGGTCCACAAAGTTTGGAGTTGGATGACCACATTTCCATTACTGGTTGAGTTGTTTAATAATGAGCTGGAAAGGACAGGACTGATGTTCGATGGGAAGACCAGGCTTGCAGTCAGCATTTCAATTCATTCCAAAGGTGTTCAGTAGGTTTGAGGTCAGGTGGCACGGTCTGGAGTCAGGCTTGGAGGCCAGTAGCTATAGCAGTAGAGAGGCACCCACCAACCAGTTGGATAAGTACCGAAGCAGGTCACCCTGGCAGATGAGTAGATACACACAATTTCCTGCGTTTGGAAGTGGTCCCAAAGATGGTATTTGACTATACTTCCCTCTCGGCTCAGCTGGACATGCCTTGCTGCCCTCTCAAGACTGGGGACGTCTGGGAATACTGAAAACAGAATAGAACAGAGGGCGCTCCAGCCTAGTGCGTTATCCTTAAAACTGAACTTTATTATTAAAACCATGGTAAGTATTATACTTAGAAACCAACACGTGTATACAAGCTTGTCATATAAAACAGCAAATTATAATCCACGATGCATCACATCACATGGTAAACCATGTAAAGATCCAACTGGGTGATGCGTTTCAAGGCCTTGCCTCTTCCTCCTTCTGGATGGCATGGACTCACCTGAACTACTAACTGGTGTTCACCAGAGCTTCTGATGGTGGAAATGGGTTCTGCTGCATGTTAGTACAGTCCTCAGGATCGCCCCACCAGGAGGTGAGCAAGCCAGGGTCCAGTAGCAGATATAGCCAAAGTTCAGTAACAAATAGTTGCAGGTTGGGATCAAGCAGAAACATAGTCAAGGAACAAGCCAAAATTCAGTAATGAGTAGTATCAAAAATACGGACAGCAGCAGGCGTGACAAGAGCAAGATATTTGTGGGAGAGAGCAAAATAATCTGGTAAACAGAAAGTGCAGAGACATGGCTTAAATCCAGAAAGTCATGCGAGGAGTTCAAGGTTCAAGAAAAAGAGGCTTCAAGGCAAGATCATTCAAGGAATTGTTCAGGGAATTCTCCAGCATCCCAGGTGGCTCAGCAAGAGACATCGCCAGACACAGTAGAATTTGCAGGTTCATACCCGAGTCTTGATATCAGGACATTCGAGTTCCTCCACACCAAACTATGTCTTTATGGAGATGGCATTGTACACATTGTAGGACAGGAAATGATCTTTTCCAAAAACTGTCCCCAAAAAGTTGGAAGAGCACAGTTGTGCACATTGTCTTTGTATGTATGAAGTACGTTTGGCCATAGAGACATTATAGTCAGGTGCCCACCAACCTTTGAACATAAAGCGTACTTTAAAGATGGGGTTTTTCTTTACTTTAAAAGATATCTCAAAACATGATATTTGACTCCTGCAGTTGAGCAACATTGCCCTGGGCAAGTCAAAGAAGCAGCTGGAGTTGAATGTTTGTGTCTTCCTGCCAACATCTCTGGAATCGTGTTGTGCTCTCTGGCCTTTGACAGGCCGTTCTGTGTGAATTATACTCGACAAACACTTGAGAGAATCCATCTTGTAGATGTTGCTTATGTCATTTGTTTCTGCTCATTCTTACCGTTTGGACCCCGATGCCAGCCAGTCACGTTTCATCGCTCTCAATGTCCTCTGGCGCTTAAGCTGTTATTTTGATGTAGATTCTGTACCCGGTTAATGAAGCAGAGAAGTCTGGGAAAATGAGGGTCAGGCTTGACTTGTTAAAGGGACACTAAACCAACGAAGCTCCTTTTGTGTTCTTGGTTCAAATCTCTAGACATGGAAACCTCAGTCACAATATCAAAAGTAGTTTGGTTCTTGAGAAGAAAATTATTGCAGATGTGGACAAGGCAGGAGTAGGACAAAGGTGTCAACAGGCATGAATACAGTTGGAGATAAGGCCTTTGTCATGGTAACATCAGGCTTTGGATCATAGAGAAGATTGAATAATAGAGATCTGATGCTTCTGAAATGCTGGGTTGAAGAAGTCTGTTGAGCATTCCTTGACTGCAAAACGATCAGATCTGGTCAACCCACCAAAACAAAGCGACTTCTCAATAGAAGGACTAATACAACTCAAATACTTTGCATAATACGAAGAGTGGGCCAGGAGAGGCCTAAAGGAGTTGGGGGGTCACAGAAGCTGAGATTGATAGTATTTATGAAGAATGAACACACATTTGTGGAATCCCAGAGGTCTCTCTTGCTTAAAAGGGATGATTCATTTACATTACAAGTCTACACTAAGCAATTCCTGATATACCACTCTATACAGTGAAGACAGGCTGGCAGGTTAATTGGCTCCTGTCCAAGGCCTCATTCACACATTAATTTAGAGGCAGATTAAGATTTCCTGTGGGGGACTCAGTGGGGTTTCTGTCAAAGCTACAGGCAGGAAGCCTTATAGAAAGCAATGGGAGGCTGACAGCGCCTGCCGTCATTCTCGTCCGTTCGTATTTAAACTTATGGATGATCAGCCTTGGATGCAAAACATGCAAAAACGATTGTAAGCTCCTTGAGGACAGGGACCGAGGTGGATGTAGAGTACTTCACTTTTAGTTGTATGGTTTAAAGAGTAGCTCGAAGGGAACAAGGGAACGAATTCAGGGAGATACAGTGCAGAAAAGGTTTTGCAAACGCCAAGTCGACTTTCATGTGTTTTGCACTGAGGAGAGGCTTCCTTCTAGCCACTCTGCCATAAAGCCCAGATCGGTGGGGGGGCTGCAGTGATGGTTGTCCTTCTGGAACTTTGTCCCATCTCCACACAGGATCTCTGGAGCTCAGTCAGAGAAACTATCAGGTCAGGACTGTTATTAAGGCCGTTTTCCCCCAATTGCTCAGTTTGGCTGGGCGACAAGTTATCGGAAGAGTCCTGGATGTGCCAAACTTCTTCCATTTGAGAACTATGGAGGCCATTGTACTCTTGGAAGCCTTCGGCGCAGAAGAAATTTTTTGTAGCCTTCCCCAGATCTGTGTCTTGTCGGAATCCTGTCTCTGGGCACTGCAGGCAGTTCCTTTAACCTCGTGGCTTTGCTCTGATACAGAATGCCTTGTCAGCTGTGAGGCATTTTATACAGAGGTGTGTGCTTTTCCAAATCATGTCCAATCAATTGAATTTACCACAGGTGGCCTCCAAACATCTCAGCAACGATCAGGAGAAATGGGAGGCACATGAGCTAAATTTCAAGTGTTGTTGCAAAGGGTATGAATACGTATGCCGATGTGATATTTCAAGTTTTTCCTTTATGTGCAAACATTTCTAAATGTCTGTTTTCACTGTCATTATGGGGTACTGAGTGCAAATTGATGATAAAAAAAAAAAAAAGAATTTAAGAGAACTGTAGTATCAGGTGTGACATTTGGGGATGTCTAGCTCAGTGGTAGATGCATTTTCAAGTGAGTTCACGCCAGTCAGGAACTATTTTCCGGGCTTGGTAGCCCACTTTTAGTAAAAGGAAAGGCAAAACGAAAGTCCAACATAAGGTTTCCCAGGCAGCGGTTCTTCTCCAGTAACATACACACAGTCCAAAAAAAAATACTAACCCACCTGGCTACTCTTCAACAGCACTGCTGCTATAGTTAGTGGTCCTTCTGACCACCGGCTCTTTCAGGCACACAACGCCTCTGGCCAAGTCCTCAGGCAATTAACTCAGACACACGCAGCTCCTCAGGCCATTAACTGTCTCTTGCAGACCTTCACACTCTGGCTGCCACCTGCAGCTTCTCTGACTCCTGTAGGAGACCTTCTGACTCTGTTGGGTGGAGCCCTGAGGTATTCCTAAACCTCCATTATAAGGGCTAATGTACACTGCAGCTCCTAAACGGACGTTCAGGAGCTGTTCAGCGTTTTTTTCAGCAGCCCCAGAACTCTCCCTAATGTTCTCCTATGTGTCCATGTACACATAGTCCTTTACAGGCAGTTAAGTTTACAGTCGTTTACAGGCAGTTGAGTTTACAGTCGTTTTTTGAACGCAACAAACTTACGTTCAGGAGTAGATTTTACCAGCGTAAAATCTAACTGTTCCATGTCCAGATGCTGTCCAGAGCCTTTTTTTCATCATCAGAAATGCATGCAAAGCATTTTCCATGTATTCAAATGGACCCGGTACACCAACGCAGTCAGTTCCAGGTTTCGCATGCAGGAAAAAATTATAGAACACGCCGCATTATGCTCATGATGGAATCCATAGTGAATACAACCAGAAAAGACAGGTCATCTCCACACATAATGCTCTCTCTGCTTCTGCTCTATTCCTCCCAAAATTTCTGAAATAGTTAACTTGTTACTATTTTTCAGTGCATTCTGGGCATTTGGGAAGGTCTCCTGTGGTTATCTTTTAAAAACGCTTCTAAACGCACATAAACGCAATATGCAAACGCAGCTAAACTGACATTTATTAACCTACGTTTTCCAGCAGTCAGTTTCCATCATTCAGAAGAGTTTTCCAAACGCACCGTGTACATGAGCCCTAAGGGCTGTGTGCCCCAGGGCACACAACCTGCTGTTCCTCCACAAAACCCAGACACTGGGTTGGAGATTCCGTCCCGCCCAAGGCACTATGGCATATCCAAACTAGGGAGCCTCATCCAGAATTACCAGTTTTCTCCATTCAGAACATATGCTCCCTCAAAAGTGCAAACCCTTTGTCCTTCTGCTGACCACTTACACAGTGAAAGACCCTCGTACTGTCACACAGGCTGCAACATAACCACATTGACGTGATGTGAAGGGGGTCTGGATACTTTCTCAATGCACTGTACTCTCCAGCAGGCTCTGCAACTGCACAGAGGTCACTTAGTTTGCCTTATCCAAATTATCTGCAGAAAAAGCAGACAGACGTCCAGAGAGTCCACCTAGGAGAGCATGAGGAGCATGTCCTGAAATCTGTGCAACGTCTCTTTTTCTATCCTTTATTATTATTATACAGGATTGATATGGCGCCAACAGTTTGCTCAGCGCTCTACAACATGGGGGCAGACAGTACAGTTACAATGCAATTCCATAAAGGAGGAATCAGAGGGCCCTGCTCGTTAGAGCTTACAATCTAGGATACAACACCGATGGCCTTCCAATTTCAAAAGGTAGGTTTTCAAGCTGGTTGGAGGCAGTAATGAACCTTTGAACACCGGCATTTGTTAATATCAGGCTGTGTGCGGGAGGCAGCAAGAATGGTGTCACAGCATGTGATGGGAACTACATGCCGGTAGCTGGGGGCAGGCGGCTGCCATCGCGGCACAAGTCTAGAATGTTGGGACTTCTCTAGTGACGCTGAAGGTGTAGACGTTGCACTGCACACAGCACCAGAGCATGGCCTCAGGAATGCCCGGACGGGTGACAGCCGACTTGTTCAAGCAGAACGATGAACCAGTGCCAAATCGCAGAGCAGGAACAGAGTCAACGCAGAGAGACATAGTCAGGAACGAGCTGAAAGTCAAGGCAGGCAGCAGGCAGAAAACAAGATCAGTCTAAATCTGACCATGGATGGGTAGACTTTCCAAAGAAAATCCTTCGAAAAAGAATGTTAAAGGAAAATTTGCTTCTGCAGTCATAAGTGGGTCAAATCGACGTTCGTTTTCAGTGATGGGAAAATTCAAAGGAGCAATTTTTTTTTTTTAAAGAACAAATTTCTAACATTGTTGCGAATGTTCCGAGAATGTTTGCAGACGATACAAAGCTAAGCAGGGCAATCACTTTACAACAGGATTCAGGAACTCTGAAGAAGCCCTCAATGAAATTAAAGTGTTACTGAAACCTCAACAGCAAAATCTGTCTGTAGATGCACTAAAGCATGATTGTCATACTCACTGTGGAACCTAAGGGGTTATCCTCTGCATTGTGTAAAAATGCTGCTTGATTCTGTCTTCTCTGATCCTCCCCTTCTTCCAGTGTCCCTCTCATCGCCTGATAAGACATATGGTCTGATCATGGTGAAATGTGTCGGACAGAGCCTCCCATGTGACGTCATTGGTATAGATACTTGGGATTTTTTTTTTTTTTTTTTTTACTACTAGTGGCGGCGATCAGCGACTTATAGCGGGACTGCGGTAGGCATTCTGACACTGAAGGGAACTGACTTGGTGTCACCGACATCCCCAGTGACACCTATACAGTGATCAGTGCTAATAAATAGTACTAATGGTACTGGGCAGGAAGGGGTTAACATGTGGGGTGATCAAAGGGTCAACTGTGTGTGTGCTTCACTGTAAGCACGCTGCTTTGCATGCCTGTGCTGTGCACAGCCATGCAAAGCAGTGCGCAGGAGCTGACAGGTAGGAGAACTGTTTTGTTTACAAACGGCCCCCCCCATTGGAGATGCTCAGCAATCACTGGCCGAAACGTGGTGATTGACAGCAGTGGCCGCGAATGGTGGCGCAGCCAGGGCGCATGCGCACCCCCTACCTGGAAGTGCAAAATCACGTATTTATATGCAATTTTGCACACCAGTGCCGCCCTGTAGCTGTGCTTCTGCTATAGGGGGGACGGGAACGGTTAATGTTGAAAAATGTAAAGTAATCCACTTGGGGATATGAATGCAAGTTACTCCATAGGAGGAGAACCTCTGAGGGAGTCCAGGACAGAAAAAGATCTGGGGGTCCTAGTAGACGACAGACTCAGCAATGGCATGCAATGGCAACCTGCAGCAAGCAAAGCCAGCAGAATATTAGCATGCATACAAAAGGGGATTTACTATCCATAATGTTGCTTTGTTGTGATGGGATTCATGTATTGTTTGTCATTTGCCACAACATTTCTATTTGATGTAAGACCGCTTTAGACTTGCAAGTCATCGACTTTATGCCTTTATCTGTAAACCTGACAGCAGTCACAAGCTGTATTTCTTAAGACTTTTCAATACAAATTCACTGAAAGGAAAAAGAGGATTTACTCCGGAGATAAAACCATAATTCTCCCACTGTGTAAAACTCGGGTTTGGCCTTATCTGAAATACTGTGCCTTGAAAAAGTCTTCATACCCCTTGAAATTTTCCACATGTTGTCACGACCAAGAACGTCAATGTATTTATTGGGATTTGATGTGATAGACCAACACAAAGTAGCACATAATTGTGAAGTGGAAGGAAAATGAGAAATGGTTTCCAACAATCTTTATAAATAAATATCTGAAAAGTGTGGCGGCATTTGTATTCAGCCCCCTTTACTCTGATACCCCTAACTAAAATCTAGTGGAACTAACTGCCTTCAGAAGTCACCTAATTAACAAAGTCCCCCTGTGTGTCATGTGATCTCAGTATAAATCCAGCTGTTCTGTGAAGCCCTCAGAGGTTTGTTAGAGAACATTAGTAAACAAACAGCATCATGAAGGACAAGGGACACACGAGACTGGTCAGGGATAATGTTGTGGAGAAGTTTATATCAGGGTTAGGTTATTAAAAAAAAACCCAAGCTTTGAACATCTCACGGAGCACCGTTCTATTCATCATCTGCAAACGGAAAGAGTACGGCACAACTGCCAACCTACCAAGACATGGCAGTCCACCTAAACTGACCGGCCGGGCAAGGAAATCATTCATCAGAGAAGCAGCCAAGAGGCCCATGGGAACTCTGGAGGAGCTGCAGAGATCGACAGCTCAGGGGGGAGAATCTGTCCTCAGGACAACTATTAGTCGTGCGCTCCACAAATCTGGCCTTTATGGAAGAGTGACAAGAAGAAAGCCATTGTTGGAAGAAAGCCATAAGAAGTCCCTTTGCAGTTCCCGAGACGCCATGTGGGGGACACAGCAAATGTGGAAGAAGGGGCTCTGGTCAGAGGAGACCAAAATGGGACTTTACGGCCTAAAAGCAAAACGCTATGTGTGGGGGAAAACGAACACTGCACATCCCCCTGAACACACCATCCCCACCGTGAAACATGGTGGTGAAAGGGAAGCTGGTCAGAGTTGATGGGAAGATAAATGGAGCCAAATACAGGGCAATCTTAGAAGAAAACCTGTTAGGGTCTGAAAAAGACCTGAGAAAGGGGCGGAGGTTCCCCTTCCACCAGGACAACGACCTGAAACATCCAGCCAGAGCTACAACGGAATAGTTTAGATCAAAGCATCTTCATGGGTTAGAATGGCCCAGTCACAGTCCAGACCCAAATCCATTGATAGCTTAAAAAGAACAATCTTGGATGGGCTTTCTAGAGAACACAGTATACAGGGATAGGGGTTTTAACATGAACACACACACCCACGCGGGTTGAACTGGATGGACTGGTGTCTTTATTCAACCTTAGCAACTTTGTAACTATTTGTATCCATTTTCCTAGACTTTTCCTAAGAATGTTCGTTTGAAATTCTATCCATTTATTGCCAGTTTTGGTCATAACAGAGTAAATCCAAAATACAAGTATCAGAGGATAAGACAAGAGGAAACAGATTCTGAGAGTTATAGCGGCTGACGAGATCCAGAAGAAACCGAAAAGGTCAGTATCAGATAAAAATCACTTTATGAAAAAAAGCAGCACACTCACATCGAATTTAGCACAAAACAGCATGGACAGGGAACATCTGAGACCAAGCAGCTGTGATCTCTGGGAGGCATCTCTGAGCAAACAGAGACCAGGGATGACAGGGAGCCAGACAGCTCAAGGTATGGATAGCAGAGGCGGAGTTCCTATCTGCACATGAAGAGGACAGCTATCAAAATGTTGGGTTGAAGCCGTGATAGGGGGCGTGATGACGTGTTTCCAGCGACTTCGCCCTCTTTATCAAATACTGAGCTCTGCTTTTTTTCTTCCTTCCCCTCCCATGTTCCTCCCCTTCCTGCCCCTCCCATGTTCCTCCCCTTCCTGCCCCTTTGGCTTTAGAAACCCGTCACTTTCCATCACCGTCCAAGCATTTGAAAAAGAGGGTGAAGTCCATGGAAACACGTTATGCACGCCCCTCTCCTGACATCAACCAGACCTTTTGACAGCTGTCATGTGCAGCTGAGAACGCCACCGCTACATTCCATACCTTGAGCTGGCTGGCTCCATGTCATCCCTGGTCTCTGTTTGCTCAGAGATGCCTCCCAGAGATCACAGCCAGTGTTGTCTTTAAGAAGGGGCAAAAGGAGCAGCTGCCCTGGGCCCAGCCATTGTTGTGAGGCCCAAACCGGCTGCCCCATGCTTGCCAACTGTACTGGTTTACATTCCATTGTCCCTTGAAGTCTTTGTCCTGGGCTTTGTCTGACATTTCTGTGTGAAGTGCTGTCACTTATGATGCCCAGCTCTGCCCTATTGCCATGTACAGATGAGTCAGGTGAGCAGACTGTGTCAGCATTCACATGCAAATAACGGCGGCATTCATATGTAAATACTGTATAATAATAAATAGAGGCAGCAATGTGGCATTCATATGTATATTAAGTCCCTCCCTGCCCCCCCCAGGTTCCAGGCACCACCACCTCTGCTGCTGGTCTGTGTAAATTCCCCCTTACATTGGTGGATAATGTAGAAATTTATGGGCTGCTGGTGTAAAATCAGTGAATGGTAAGGTTGTACAGTAACCTCTAGGAACCAATCAGCAAGCAGAAATCATGTGCTGTAACCTCTAGTAACTAATCAGTGAGCGGTAATGATGTGCTGTAATCTTTAGCAACTAATTAGTGAGCGGTAATGATTTGCTGTAACCTCTAGTAACTAATCAGTGAGCGGTAATGATGTGCTGTAATCTTTAGCAACTAATTAGTGAGCGGTAATGATTTGCTGTAACCTCTAGTAACTAATCAGTGAGCAGTAATGATTTGCTGTAACCTCTAGTAACTAATCAGTGAGCAGTAATGATGTGCTGTAGCCTCCAGCAACCAATCAGTGAGCGGTAATGATTTGCTGTAACCTCTAGTAACTAATCAGTGAGCAGTAATGATTTGCTGTAACCTCTAGTAACTAATCAGTGAGCGGTAATGATGCGCTGTAGCCTCCAGCAACCAATCTGTGAGCGGTAATGATACGCTGTAACCTCCAGCAACAAATTGCAATTGCTGCCTGATCTTCTGCAGTAAACTGATTTTGAGTTTAGTTGCTATTTATTGTATGTCTCAAAGCAGGTGGAGAGCAAAATTGCATGGGGGGGGGGGGGCATGAAAATGTTTGCCCAATAAATCAATATTAAAGATGGCTCTGATCACAGCTGATCTCAACCTATACTGTTTCATTCTAACTTCAATGTAAGTTTGCTGCTTGTTTTAATAAAGTGATTTTTATCTGATACGGACCTACCCAGATCTGCTGCAGGAGCTGCACTGGTTCCAGCCTCAGTCCCTTCTCCTGCTCAGCCATCCATCCATCCATCCACCCTGTTGCTGGATGACCGATACAGATGAAGGTTATAGTGTAACCAGAAATCTAACAACCCTGGGGACCGGCTATAGAGAGCTTTTTCCAGAGCAACATATTGAATGGAATCCTTAGTCTGCTTGCAAACTGTTTGGGGCTTTCTTGGTCATCATCTTTAGAAGAGGCTTCCTTCTGGGATCACAGCCATGCAGACCAATGTGATGCAGTGTGCGGCGTATGGTCTGAGCCCTGACAGGCTGACCCCCCCACCCCTTCACCCTCTGCAGCAATGCTGGCAGCACTGACAGGCCGACCCCCCACCCCTTCACCCTCTGCAGCAATGCTGGCAGCACTCATACGTCTATTTCCCAACGACAACCTCTGGATATGACGCTGAGCACCTGCACTCAACTTCTTTGGTGGACCATGGCGAGGCCTGTTCTGAGTGGAACCTGTCCCGTTACACCGCTGTATGATCTTGTCCACCGCGCTGCAGCTCAGTTTCAGGGTCTTGGCAATCTTCCTCTAGCCTCGGCCATCTTTATGTAGAGCAGGCGTGGGCAACTGTGGCTCTCCAGCTGTTGGTGAACTACAGGTCCCATAATGCCTCTGCCTTTGGGAGTCATGCTTGTAACTGTCAGTTTTGCAATGCCTCAGGGGACTTGTAGTTCTACAACAGCTGGAGGGCCACAGTTGCCCACCCCTGATGTAGAGCAACAATTCTCTTTTTCAGATCCTCAGAGAGTTCTTTGCCATGAGGTGCCATGCTGAACTTCCAGTGACCAGTATGAGAGCTCCCCATTCACACCTGAGACCTTGTAACACCAACGAGTCACATGACACGGGGGAGGGAAAATGGCTGATTGGGCCAAATTTGGACCTTGTCACTTAGGGGTGGAGTCACTTTTGTTTCCGGCGGTTTAGACATTAATGGCGGTGTGTTGAGTTATTTTGAGGGGACAGCAAATTTCCATGTTATACAATCTGTACACTGACTACGTCACATTGTAGCAAAGTGTCATTTCTTCAGTGTTGTCACATGAAAAGAGAGAATCAGAGATTTACAAAAATGTGAGGGGGGGGGACTTACTTCTGGGAGATACGGTGTGTATATATATATATATATATATATATATATATATACACACACATACAAATTGTATATACAGTTGCAAGAAAAAGTATGTGAACCCCTTGGGATTCCGTGGAGTTTTGCATGAATTGGGCATAAAATGTGCTCTGAACGTCATCTAAGTCACAACAATAGAAGAACACAGTCTGCTGAACATAATACTACATAAACATTAGATGTTGCCATGGTTTAATTGCACATAACATGTAAACATTCACAGTGCAGGGAGGAAAAAGTATGTGAACCTTTGGACTGAATAACTGGTTGACCCTCCTTTGGCAGCAATAACCTCAACCAAACGTTTCCTGTAGTTGCAGATCAGACCTGCACAACGATCTGGAGTCATTTTGGACCACTCCTCTTCACAAAACTGTTTCAGTGTAGCAATATTCTTGGGATGTCTGGTGTGAATCGCTCTCTTAAGGTCATGCCACACAATTTCAATCGGGTTGAGGTCAGAACTCTGACTGGGCCACTCCAGAAGGCGTATTCTGTGCTGTTGCAGCCATTGTTTTGTTGAATGACTTGTATGCTTTGGGTCATTGTCCTGTTGCCTCACCCATCCTCTGCGGAGCTGCAGTTGGCGGACAGATGGTTGTACGTTTTCCTGCAAAATGTCTTGATAAACGCTGGAATTCATTTTCCCATCAATGACAACAATCCGTCCAGGCCCTGAGGCAGCAAAGCAGCCCCAAACCATGATGCTCCCTCCGCCATGTTTCACAGTGGGGATGAGGTTTTGATGTTGGTGTGCTGTGCCTTTTTTTCTCCACACATAGTGTTGTGTGTTCTTCCCAAACAACTCAATCTTGGTTTCATCTGTCCACAGTATATTTTGCCAGTAGTGCTGTAGAACATCCAGGTGCTCTTTTGCAAACTTCAAACGTGCTGCAATCTTCTTTGTGGACAGCAATGGCTTCCTCCGTGGTGTCCTCCCATGTACTCCATTCTTGTTTAATGTTTTCCTTATTGTAGATGTGTCAACAAAAATGTTAGCATGTGCCAGAGATTTCTGTAGGTCTTTAGCTGACACTCTGGGATTCTTCTTTGCCTCATGCAGCATTCTGCGCTGTGCTCTTGCAGTCATTATTACAGGACGACCACACCTAGGGAGAGTAGCAACAGTGCTAAACTTTCTCCATTTTAGACAGTCTGTCTTACCGTGGACACATGAACATCAAGGCTTTTGGAGATACTTTTGTAACCCTTTCCAGCTTCATGCAAGTCAACAATTCTTGATCGTAGGTCTTCTGAGAGCTCTTTTCTGCGAGGCATGGTTCACATCAGACAGTGCTTCTTGAAACCAGTAAACCCAAAACAGGTGTGTGTTTTTTAAGGGCAGTGGGGCTGTCAGCAACACATCCAATATCATCACACTGATTGGAGTCAAGGTTGGCTCACTCCTGGCTCCAATTAGCTCTGGGAGAAGTCATTAAGCTAGGGCCTCACATACTTTTTCCTCCCTGCACTGTGAATGTTTACATGTTATGTGCAATTAAACCATGGCAACATCTAATGTTTGTGTAGTATTATGTTCAGCAGACTGTGTTCTTCTATTGTTGTGACTTAGATGACGTTCAGAGCACATTTTATGCTCAATTCATACAAAACTCCACGTAATCCTAAGGGGTTCACATACTTTTTCTTGCAACTGTAGTCCGGGGGAGGGGGGGGGACTCACTTCTGGTAGATAATATATATGAGATCCCCTACCATCCACAGCGCTCTGGGACCTTCTCTACCATCCACGGTGGCCCCCTATTGCAGTCGGACGGGTCCCTGCAGGATATGGATGACAGCGGCATACCAATAGATCATCTTTTACTGATGGGCTTTTTTTAACCACTTGGCTATTGTGAGTTTTTAGAGCTTTTGTGGCTCATTAAACCGTGTAATACTGCACTTAGAAGGCGCTCTCTGTTTTTCTTTCCACGTATTATAATATAAAGCCTACTAATTGAGGCCAGGTGTGAAGCTGCACCCCAAACATGCTACAGAGTAGAACATCATCCAGCCAACAGAGGGGAACCTAATGATACAGCATGTTCGACTATAAAAAAAAAAAGTACGTAGCTGCGGGCCGATCATTACCCAAGGTGCCCCCCCGGGCATCACCTCCGAGCGAGTTGCAAAGCCGGCAGATTCTTAACAAAAGAGGGATGAGGTGGGCGGGGGCGTTGCAGCATGTTAGGAATGGACTGGCCAGCAATGGTGGGACTCACCTGCCTTTTGATCTGCAGTACCAGGGCTGGCCAGCGGGTGCTCCCAGCAATCAGAGACTCAACCTTTCAGCCAGCTAACACCTGGAACTGATGATACTGGGGTATTTAAGGGATGGCCAGACCCACAGACTCTGCCTTGGTGTTGTGTTTGTCCTGGGCCCTGTATCTGTCCTGCATCCTGTTTCTGTTCCTTTGCTGACTTCTCCTGCTCTGATCCTGGCTTGTGACCCGGACCATCCCTCTGCCTGACCCTCTGTACTATGCTGCTTGCTACCTGCTGAACCTGGCCTGTGACCCCGACCATTCTCCGCTTGCTCCCCCTGTACCTACCTGCCCAATTGATATTGACCCGGCCTGCCTGACGACGCTTGCTTGTATATACTGTTATCTGTGGGTGGTTTGGTTTGGTTTGTTTGCACCGTATTATGTTTTAGTATTGCACTGCGTTTATGTTTGTACTGTTAGTGTTAATAAATTATATTGTTTATAACATATCTGAGGTCTGCGTTTCCCTGCTTCAGTCACACACCTCTGGTCATACCTGGGAGCCCTGACACAGCAACATCTGATGGAGAACATCGAATTAAAAAAAAAACAAATCAGTCCAATTTAGGAGATCGGTTAATTGGCGTAATAGCAGCTTTAACCTTGTTGAAAAAAGATCGAATCCTCCATTAGAAACAGCGAGTCAGCGAGTGACCAGCGAACCGAAAATGAGGACGGGCCCCGCAGAGGGTGAGAACGGAACCTCCTCCGAGAGCGTTTCATACATTCTGTGTATCGCTCCTCCAAATAGCGCGATCTTCACGAAAACATTGTAGTCTTCATTTCAAAGCGGCCGGCGGGGACAAAGACTTCATTGTAACTAAAAGCGCAAGAATTATTTTCTGTTAAACGATCACCCAATCGACCAATTTAATATTAGTTCAGACTCGCCCCGGGCGCGTTTCTTCCCCAGCCAGACAAAACGCGTGAAAGTAGTTACCATGATTGATTTTTTTGTCTTCTTTTTTTTTTTCCGCTATCGTTTTTTCTAAGTATCAGTGCTTTTTATTGAACAGAACACAAATCTATTAAAGAGAGCGCTTAATACCGGAATATTGCGCCGGAAAAGGTACGCTGTAATAGGAGCGAATTCAAAATGTAACAACAGGAAATGAGACATTACAATGTGCCAGGTGGATGATATCCGTCGTTTCTCAAAAATGAACCGAAATAAAAATTTTGTGTCTATGGGCCGGGCCACATTTAGTAGCCTTAGTCTATATCGGTGGTCTCCAGACTGCGGCCCGGGGGGGCGGATACATACTGTATTGCCAAAAGTATTGGGCTGCCAGCCTTTCCACGCATATGACCTTTAATGGCCTTCCAGTCTTAGTCCGTAGGGTTCAGTATTGAGTTGGCCCCGCCCTTTCCACACACATGACCTTTAATGGCCCCCCAGTCTTAGTCCGTAGGGTTCAATATTGAGTTGGCCCCGCCCTTTGCAGCTATAACAGCTTCACCTCTTCTGGGAAGGCCGTCCCCAAGGTTTAGGAGGGTGTCTATGGGAAGGTTGGACCATTCTTCCAGAAGCACATTTGTCAGGTCAGGCACTGATGTCGGGCGAGGAGGCCTGGCTCGCAGTCTCCGCTCTAATTCATCCCAAAGGTGTTCTATGGGGTTGAGGTTAGGACTCTGTGCAGGACAGTCAAGTTCCTCCACCCCAAACTGGCTCCTCCATGTCTTTATGGACCTTGCTTTGTGCACTGGTGCGCAGTCATGTTGGAACAGGAAGGGGCCATCCCCAAACTCCTCCCACAAAGTTGGGAGCATGAAATTGTCCAAAATGTCACCTTAAGTGTTCCCTTCACTGGAACTAGGGGGCCAAGCCCAACCCATGAAAATCAACCCCACATCATAATCCCCCCTCCACCAAACTTTACACTTGGCACAATGCAGTCAGACAAGTACCGTTCTCCTGGCAACCACCAAACCCAGACACGTCCATTGGATTGCCAGACAAGGATGGGTGATTGGTCACTCCAGAGAACACATCTCCACTGCTCTAGAGTCCAGTGGCGGCGTGCTTTACACCACGGCATCCGATACTTTGCATTGCACCTGGTGATGGAAGGATTGGATGCAGCTGCTCGGCCATGGAAACCCATTCCATGAAGCTCTCTACGCACTGTTGTTGGGCTCATCTGAAGGCCACACCAAGTTTGGAGGTCTTTAGCTATTGACTCTGCAGACAGTTGGTGACTTCTGCGCACTGTGCGCTTCAGCATGCGCTGACCCCGCCCTGTCATGTGACATAGCCTACCACTTGGTGGCTGAGTGGCTGTTGTTCCCAGTTGCTTCCACTTTGTTATAATCCCACTAACAGTTGAGCGTGGAATATTTAGTAGCCAGGAAATGTCACGGATGGACTTATTGCCCAGGTGACCACCTATCACGGGACCACGCTTGGAGTCACTGAGCTCCTGAGAGCGACCCATTCTTTCACCAATGTTTGTAGAAGCAGTCTGCATGCCTAGGGGCTTGATTGTATACACCTGTGTCCATGGAGGGGATTGGAACACCTGAATCACATGATATGGAGGGGATTGGAACACCTGAATCCACATGATATGGAGGGGATTGGAACTCCTGAATCACATGATTTGGAGGGGATTGGAACACCTGAATCACATGATATGGAGGGTATTGGAACACCTGAATCACATGATTTGGAGGGGATTGGAACACCTGAATCCAATGATTTGGAGGGGATTGGAACACCTGAATCACATGATTTGGAGGGGATTGGAACACCTGAATCCAATGATTTGGAGGGGATTGGAACACCTGAATCCAATGATTTGGAGGGGATTGGAACACCTGAATCCAATGATTTGGAGGGGATTGGAACACCTGAATCCAATGATTTGGAGGGGATTGGAACACCTGAATCCAATGATTTGGAGGGCTGGCCCAATACTTTTGGCAATATAGATATATTTTTTTCTTATTTAAATGAACTTTTTTTTAATGCCATAACTGTCTCAGTTCCAAATTACAGTATTAAGCAAGCAGTACACTGCATCTTGTAGTGGCCTTCAGCCTTGAAGTGAATCCTTTTGCTTTCATGTGATTACTAAGTCAAGGCTGATGATATAGTACCACTCCGATTGGTTCCTGATCATTAGCGGAGACCGAAGCGTTCAACAAGCAAAGTGTCAGCTGGTAGCTGTCAAACGGAAGACATTTATGAACATATCCACAGGACATCACACTGAGGAACATTATTACACAGATTGCAATGGGGGGGGTTACAGATACACTCCAATTATCACCGCCGATTAAACCCCGAGATGCAAACAGCGCAGCGTACCTGATGAGTCGTTCCAGTATATGGAAAGCCATTAAAATCTAATAGAGAATTAAACATTTTAATGTGTTTTCAAAAGTAATTTTCAAAATGTTTAACTCTGCCACTTTCATTAGCAGAACCTAAGCAGGACAGAAAAAAAATGACTATTGGCCCCCTCCAGCTATGGAAGACTTGAATGCTCCGTTCTCTAGGGAATGTGACAAGACGGAGTGATACTTCCTCTAGCCCAGCCGTGGCAGTTGGCATTCAATCGTTGGAATTGGAATCGTTGGGTGGACGTGCCAACACGAACAGCGCTCGACAGAAGTGAGTCCGCCCCTTTTGAAAAGTAAGATTTGAATCAATATCTCAATGGACACAAGAAGAATTTCCAAAATTTTGACAAAACTGAGTTTTCTAGAACATTTGTTCGGCTCATGACATGGAAGGAAGGTTCATAATAGAACTTGGATGACAAAATCTTCAGTTTTACTCAAATGAGTTGAGGCAAAAATGAATCCGCCCCACAACAAGAACTCTTCTGTACGACCTCCATGATTTGTAAGGACGGCACCGAGTCTTCTAGGCATGGAATGAACAAGTTGGCGACATAATGCGACATCGATCTTTTTCTATTCTTCAAGAACGACCTCTATTAGAGGCTGGATGCTGGATGGAGAGTGATGCTCATCTTGTCTCTTCAGAATTCCCCATAGGTGTTGGATTGGGTTCAGATCAGGAGACATACTTGGCCAATGAATCACTTGCACCCGGTTCTTCTTCACAAATGCAACAGTGGCTTTAGATGTGTGTTTTGGATCATTGTCAAGTTGGAAAAGTGCCCGACGACCAAAGGCACGGAGTGATGGTGGCATCTTCTTTGTAAATATAGAGCAGTACATCTGTGAATTCATGATGCCATCAATGAAATGCAGCTCCCTGATACCAGGTGCACTCATGCATCCCCACAGAAGGACACCACCATGTTTCACAGTAGGCACCATGCATTTTTCTTTGTACTCCTCACCTTTGTGACACCATACAGTTTTGAAGCCATCCGTTCCAAAAACATTTATCTTGGTCTCATCACTCCAGAGTACAGAGTCCCAGGTGTCTTCTTTTTAAGCAGAGGCTCTGGCAAATTGTAAGTGGGCTTTTTTGTGCATGGGCTTTAGGAGAGGCTTCCTTCGGGGACAACACCCATGCATGCCATTCCTCTGCAGTGTACGCCGTATTGTGTCACGGGAAACAATCACCCCAGTTTGGCTTTCTTTAGCTAACTGCAGTGAACTTTCATGGCGATTTTCTTCAACCCTTCTCATCAGGAGACCCTCCTTTCGAGGTGTTAACATCCGTGGACGGCCTGGAGGCCTCCGTGAGATGGTTGCAGTACCATCTTTGTTACATTTTTGTATTACTTTTGCTCCAGTATGCTGTCTGATAAGTAAATCTTTGCTGATTTTTTTGTAGCCGTCACTTTTCTTGTGTAAAGAAATTTTCTCTCTCTCAGGCCTTGTGACATTTCTCTTCCGCGTGGTGCCATTGCTGACAGCATGAAATGGGCGGGGTTTTCTATATTAAGTAACGCTCTTTTGTAATCAACGGTCTGCTGTTTTTTTGAATAATTAGACTAACCTGGAGTTGAATTCTTGTTCATTAGGATTTTGTTGTCTAAAATTTAGCTTTGCTCCTAAGACTTTCATCGGGGTGTATTCATTTTTGCAACATGGTCTTGTATGAATTTGTAAAAAAAAATACTTTTTTGTGCGTGTAAATGACCAAATCTTGTTTGCGATCAATGGCCTGCATTTCTGGGAGGATTTTGTAGTATAGTGTCCCATAGAAAATGTTGATTCTGAAAGGAAAGTAAAGGTTTTCTGACAAATCTGTTGGGGTGGACCCATTTATGCTGATAATCCGGGTCTACTGGTGAACATTGGTCTTGGGATTGGTGAGAGGGGCAATGACCAGGGATAGGCAGAATGGTTTCAGGGGACCGGTTGTCACAACCAGCGCCGGCAGGTTGGAAAGACTTTGGGATGGTGGATTAAAGTAAGCTATACAATATATTCTACCCGAGTAAACAAGCATTATATTCTCCATCTTCTGGAGAAGACTTTTAGCCCCGCATTGAATGTAGAGGAGGCAGGAGTGAGACTACGGCTCCTTTCAAAGGAGGCTGCGGGGCACTGGAGGCAAAAGTAGGCATCTTGTGGGTTAATACAGTGAAATGTTGTTACCTTATTAAGGTAAAAAAAAAACCTTTACACTTTAGAACCAATTTCATTTTCTAAGCCCCGCCCAGAGTTAGGATTTCAAATAATCCCTGGGGATTCTGCCATGCTTCGGGCCCCTTTTTGATAAAGCATGACACCACTTTGATCTTGCCCCATCACACCGGTTTCAGAGACTACAAGTGGCCATTTTAACACGTATAACACAGACATGGTCCACTGTTGTCGCCACCAGGAAACCCGACTGAGAAATATCAAGCAGCCATCGTTGGGGTGCATGTAGACAGGAAGCGGCTGCAAATGGATCAGACTACAGCAGCAAGGAGATGCAACATAGGATTTTAACCGACTCTATGCTCTCTGCCTCCCTCACATTCTGTGTCTGCCAAAACTGCCCCAGATTCTGAGCTTCAAAGGGAGAGTCGCTGCATCTCCAGGACTGGAGCTGTGTGAGGCTCTGGGCTGAGAGATTGAGCCTTTGGTACCTGACTTTCTGGGACCTGCTGATTGCCTGCCAGGATTGGTGAGTTGACTTTCACATCTTAAATGCTTTCCGCACACAGTTACCACCTTAGAGACCGCTTTTTGCAGCCACTCAGCTACATTCACCACCAACACTCTTAAAGGACATTGCACCACCCAAAGAAGGGCCCCGCCGAAAGCAGGCCAAAGTGTCAGGGCTCCGGGTATGACCAGAGGTGTGTGGACTGACACAGGGAAACGCAGGCTTCAGATATGGTATAAACAATATGATTTATTAAGACTAACAATACAAAGCGCAGTGCAAAACTAAACATAAACACAGTGCAAACAAACCAAACCACCTACAGATAACAATACATACAATGCAAGAGTCGTCAGGCAGGCCGGGTCAGTAGCAAACGGGCAAACGGAGTACCAGGAACAGGCGGGAGAGTGGTCGGGGTCACAAGCTGGGTTCAGTAACTCACGGGCAGCGCGGTGCAGAGGGTCAGATAGAGAATGGTCAGGGTCACAAACCAGGGATCAAACAGGAGAAGTCAGCAGAGGTCAGGATCAGGCAGGGTCAGCAACAAGTCAGGCAGAAACAGGAACAGGAACACAGGATACAAGATACAGGGGCCCATGGAAAAACACACAGCAAGGCCCTGACTGTGAGTCTGGCCATTCCTTAAATACAACCCCTGCAATCAGCTTCAGGTGTTTGGCTGACTGCAGGGGTGAGTCTCTGATTGCTGAGAGCACCCGCTGGCCAGCCCTGGTACTGCAGCCCACAAGGCAGGTGAGTCCCACCATTATTGGCAAGTCCATTCCTGACACAAAGTTAACTAACAGGCACCTGGTACTTTCTGCCACCTTCAGGGGTGCCCCTACACTAGAAACTGAGATGCAACATAGGATTGTAAATGCCCCCCGACACTAGAAACGCATACGTCCACTAGCTAATGGGGTTGTATGCACAGTGTGCACACAAGGACCCTATTATTCTTCTGAGTTAGATGATGCTGTTCTAGAGACCCTGGTTGCACCTTTTATAGCTCAGTTTAACTCGCTATAGTCTTTTGTGTGGCAATTAGTGGTTCATCGATCGTTCCTCCATTTCTGTGTAATTATCTGTTCATCAATTTTTGCCTTGATTGCATTTGCTAATACATTTAATTAATGTGCCTCCAAGTTGCTTGTGGCCTATTTCTTGTGCAGTATTACAGAGTGGTAGTTTTCTAACTTTCAAGTCAAAGAGGTGTAAACCGTTTTAAGTCTATGACCAAGTGTCCAAGTGACGAGTCGTTGGCAGAACAAAAAGACCCACCATCATCAGTGGCTCCTGCAGGGGTAAGCGCTACAGGATGAATAATAAGATGGAAGACCATATTTTATTGACAAAATTTAAAAATGTATTTGTTTTAAAGCCCTAAATAAAAAAAATTGTATAGAAGAACCCTATACACTTTCACTAATGCAGGCCATAGATGGGTCAAAAATCGGCCGATTTTGGATCGTTAGTGGGCTATTTGTTCGGCCGTTTTTCGGTATTTTGGCAGATTTTTTTTATCGGTAAAGTTGGAAAAAAAACGGCCGATTTTGCCGATCGGCCGATTTTCGTGGCAATGATGGGCAAATCGGACGATTTTTTACCCATAAAAAATCTGCGCATGAGCAGTGACCTGCAAGAGGAAGACAAAAAGAAGAAAAAGAAGAAGAAGAGGATGATGATTAAGAAGAGGATGATGATAAAGAAGAAGAGGATGATGAAGAAGAAGAAGAGGATGATGATGAAGAAAAAAAAAAGAAGAGGATGATGATGAAGAAGAAGAGGATGATGATGATGAAGAAGAAGAAGAGGATGATGATGAAGAAGAAGAAGAAAAAGAAGAGGATGATGATGAAGAAGAAGAGGATGATGATGATGAAGAAGAAGAAGAGGATGATGATGATGAAGAAGAAGAAAAAGAAGAGGAGGATGATGAAGAAGAAGAGGATGACGATGAAGAAGAAGAGGATGATGATGATGAAGAAGAAGAGGATGATGATGATGAAGAAGAAGAGGATGATGATGATGAAGAAGAAGAGGATGATGATGATGAAGAAGAAGAGGATGATGATGAAGAAGAAGAAAAAGAAGAAGAAGTAGGATGAAAAATAAGAGGAATTCCAGTCCAGCAAAAAGTGTCCCTGCAGAGAGCTCCGCTATTTCTTTGACAGTTCTTTGACAGTGGTTGCAACATTGTATCTATTTGTTTCCGAATAAAAACATCTGTATCCTAAATGGAAACAAATAGATACAATGTTGCAACCGCTGTAAATGTCAAAGAACTGTCAAAGAAATAGCAGAGCTCTCTGCAGGGACACTTTTTGCCGGCTGTAGACGGGATGAAAATCGGCCGATTTTTTTTTACCATTGATGGTACCGTCGGCCGCTTGAACGACCGATTTTTCGTTTTTTAAAAGAAAAATCTGCCGTTTTTCTCCACGTCTATGGCCTGCATTAGTCCATCCTCTAAATATATATTCTGTTACTTATATATGCTCTTTACGCCGATTTCGGAAGAGAGGTGGAAGTCAAAGATGGTCCTCTACACCTACATAAACACAAATAGAATATAACCATGCGTACAACACGCCAGTCCTGCAGGACAAAGCAAATTGTCTAATTAAGTAGTCTTTCCCACAGAGGACGTAGACTGTCACCCCTTAAACCCTCCACTTACAGAGACACAGAACAGGATTAAAGGCGTGTAGATGTAAACAGCAGATTAAACAGCTTGGATGCGCTTTTCCGCTCCCAGCTGAATACGGCACTCCACGAGAGGACAGATATAATTTTTGCATAAAGAGGATTAGGCGGAGGGGACTCAAATATCTACGGCACGTTCCCCACGGCATGCCCTGGATTGTAAACTCATTAAACTGTCTCTTTTGTGTTTACGCTCGTTCACTTAATTTACTGTATTCATTTGTAGAGGGCGGACAGATTCCCCGGAATAATACAGGGCAACATAATACTGAGCTCTATGTCAAAGGAGATCAAAAATTATTCAATACTGGGGCCAAATGGGTCAGGGGCAAAATAACCCATTTTATTTTATTTTTTAGGGTGTTACAAAGAGTTCCAGGAAGTATTAAAGAATTCCACAAAGACAGCATCCTTTTGCAACTTAACCCAATACCCTGTCGTAGCAAGAGCATATACACACGTAAAAAAAACTTGCTGATTTGTGCAATGCTTCAGTTCCATCCAAAAGGACCCATACAAGAAGATTCCTGTAGATATACCGTACATTGCACTATATGGACACCACAATGTCACACCTGTATGCAGTTGTTTGATATCTTGTTTCAAAACCATGGGCGATCATATGTAGTTGCCCCTCTTTGTGGCAAGAACATCATCCACTCTTCTGGGAAGGCTTTCCACAAGATTTTGGAGTGCGTCTGTGGAACTTGTGCGCAATTGTGAGGTCAGGTACTAATCTTGGATAAGAAGACCTGGCTCTAATGTTTGGCGCAAAAAAAAAAAAAAACCTGGCTCACAATCTGCATTACAATTCATCCCAAAAGGTGTTCAGTAGAGTTGAGGTCAGGGCTCTGTGCAGGACACTCGAGTTCCTCCACACCAAACTGGTCAAACCATGTCTTTATGGAGCTTGCTTTGTACACAGGGGTACAGTCATGGTGGAACAGAAAAGAAGTCTTCATCAAACTGTTACTACAATGTTGGAAGAGAACAATTGTCTAAATGATCTTGTAGTATTAACAGTACTCTTCAATGGAGACACCTGAACTCAAATTCAAGTTGAGTTGTTTAATGATGAGGACGTATGATGAATGAGAAGACTCGGCTCGCAATCCGTGTTGCAATTTATTCCAAAGGTGTTCAGTAGGGTTAAGCTCAGGGCTCTGTGCGGGACACTCGAGTTCCTCCACACCAAACTTGTTGGATATCTTGTTCTAAAATCATGACCATTAATACGTAGTTGCCCCCCTTTGCAGCTATAAAATCATCCACTCTTCTGGGAAGGCTTTCTGCAAGATTTTGAAGTGTGTCTGTTGAACTTGTGCCAATTTAGGAGGTCAAGTACTGATGTTGAATAAGAGGACCTGGCTCACATGTTGGGCCTCACGTTGGGCGCCAAAAAAAAAAAAAAGACCTGGCTTACAATCACTGTTCCAGTTCATCTCAAAGATGTTCAGTAGGGTTAAGATCAGGTCCCTATGCAGGACACTCGAGTCCCTCCACAACAAATTGGTCAAACCATGTCTGTATGGAGCGGACTTTGCACACGAGGCACAGTCATGCTGGAACAGAAAAGGTTCTTCACCAAACTGTTACTACAAGGTTGAGCATCCTATTCCAAAACCATGGCAAATTATTATGCAGTTGACTTGGCTTACAATCAGTATTCCAATTCATCTCAAAGGTGTTCAGTAGGGTTAAGATCAGGTCCCTATGCAGGACACTCGAGTCCCTCCACACCAAATTGGTCAAACCATGTCTGTATGGAGTGGACTTTGCACACGGGGCACAGTCATGCTGGAACAGAAAAGGTTCTTCACCAAACTGTTACTACAAGGTTGAGCTGTTGTACATCCTATTCCAAAACCATGGCCATTATTATGAAGTTGACGCAACTTTGTGACTAAACCATCCTCCACACCTCTTGAAAGACCTTCCACAAGATTTTGGAGGGGGTATTTGGGAATTTGTACAGTTTGTGAGGTTAGATACTGATGTTGGATGAGAAGGCCTGGCTCACCATTGGACTTCCAATTCATTCCAAGGGTGTTCAGTAGGGTTGAGGTCAGGGCTTTGCGCAGGACACTTGAGTTCCACCACACCAAACTGGTCAAACCAATTGTCTACAACGTCTTTGTACGATGTAGTATAAATAGTCCCTTTCACTGAAGACATCTCAAAGTCAATAATTTGAAGGGCAGGCCATATAAAAACTTGATGGTAAATTGACCACAATGTTCTGGCCATATAGCGTATATACAGTAAGTCTCGCTCTGCTTACATGAATTCGGTTTATTGAAAAACAAAATTACAAAAACACACAAGAATTACCCACACATGGGGCTTTTCAGTAGCTCTCTTTTATAGATACAACAAAATACTTTGGTTTTTACTCGCAGTGCCCCTGGCCCTTGTTTCACTAACCTGCAGACAATCCTCATAATGCAGACACTTGGGCACACATGCACCTTTTTTTGGTTGCTTGCAGCTGCCTGCTGCACTGGCCCACCCCCTGACTTCTAGACAGAAACCTCCTCTCAACCCCAGATACAGTCATCTTGTCTCCTAGAGGTCTACCCTAAACTACTGTCAGTGGCAAAATCATAAAGGCTGTGCACATCTGTCCACTCAGGGTGTTGGTTTGTCTGCAAGATGTAGACCCATGATAGGAGACTTCAAAATCAGTTCTGGGTTCATTACTCTTAGAGTCTGGAATTGCATGCTCCTTTATCTCCTCTGTATCTAGCTATCCTGGTTGTTTACTTTGGCCCAAGGCTACCCAGAGTAATGGGAAGCCTGGAAACCACTGTGTGCGGCGGCAGGGGTGGAGGGTGGCCCTTCTCACTGCAGTAAAACTAAAGTGGCTGTAGAGCCAATCACTGGCTCACAGCTGCAGCCATCAGCTTGTTTTATCCACTTTGATCCAGGACATTTTTATACGATCTTCGGACATGAAATGGTTAAAGCTGTAAATCAACAGTACAGCAGCAAACTCAGGGTGCGGACAGGCCCTCTCACAATATTTCCAAGGCCTTTCAATCCCCAGGGAGTGGAACTCCCACCTCTCTGCCTCCCTATTGGCCAGGCAGGCCAGGAACAGTCGTGGCCAAAAATTTTAAGAATGATGCAAATGTTAATTTACCTGCAAGGAAACACATGCGGTCACCATTACTTTGCATAAAAAGGGATTCACAGGAAAGGCTATTGCTGCTACTAAGATTGCATCTAAATCAACCATTTATCAGATCATCGAGAACTTCCAGGACAGAGGTTCAACTGTTGTGAAGAAGGCTTCAGGGCGCCCAAGAAAGTCCAGCAAGCATCAGGACTGTCTCCTGAAGTTGATTCAGCTGGATCGAGGTACCGCCAGTGCAGAGCTTGCTCAGGAATGGCAGCCAGGAGGTGGGAGGGCATCGGCACGCACAGGGAGGTGGAAGTGAAGACTTTTGGAGGATGGCCTGGTGTCAAGAAGGGCAGATAAGAAGCCACTTCTCTTCAGGAAAAACATCGGCGACAGACTGATAATCGGCTAAAAGTCCAGGGATTGGACTGCTGAGGACTGGGGGAAAGTCATTTTCTCTGATGAATCCCCTGAGTGTTTGGGGCATCCAGAAAATACCTTGTTCAGAGAAGAAAAGGTGAGCGCTACCATCAGTCCTGTGTCATGCCAACAGTAAAGCATCCCGAGACCATTTATGTGTGGGGTCTCTTCTCAGCCAAGGGAGCGGGATCACTCATTATTTTGCCTAAGAACACAGCCATGAATAAAGAATGGTCCAAAAACATCCTCCAAGAACAACTTCTCCCAACCATCCAAGAACACTTTGGTGACGAACAATGCCTCTTCCAGCATGATGGAGCACCTTGCCAGAAGGCAAAAGTCATAACTAAGCGGCTTAGGGAACAGAACATCGAAATTTTGGGTCCATGGCCAGGAAACTCCCCAGACCTTAATACCATCATTGAGAACTTCCTCAAGAGGCGGGTGAACAAAACAAAAAAAAAAAAATTCTAACTCCGAGCATTAATTATGCAAGAATGGGCTGGCTTCAGTCAGGGTGTGGCCCAGATGTTGATTGATAGCATGCCATGGAGGTCTCGAAAAAGAAGGGTCAACACTACAAATATTGACTGTTTACATAAACTTCATGTAATTGCCAATAAAAGCTTTTGACACTTATGAGATGCTTGTAAATATACTTCAGTATCACATCTGACAAAGATCTAAAAACACTGAAAAAGCAGACTTTGTGAAAAGTAATATTTGTGTCATTCTCAAAACTTTTGCCCGGGGCTGTATTACACTTTCTAATCAGCAGGGAGGTGAGGGGAGCAGCAGGGACCAATCAATGTCCAATCCTCATATTTTTGGTCACAGTTTGCACCCCAGTTTTGGCTTTTTTGCACTGAATTGGTGAGCCAACCATTGCCCTTTACACCCCGGTCACAGCCAAGCCGATAGTGAAGTTGCACGATTTCAAAATTGACACAGATGTCTATGCAAATCCCTACAAAAGTAGAAATCGGTGCGGCCCCGACCAAGTCGGAACTGCACCGATAGGACCGTTCTAATAGCGGGCAATAGGGTGCGACTTGGTATCCGATTTGCAAATGGCATGCCAAGCCACACCCTATGTGACCGAGGGCTTAGGCCAGAGGCAGTTTGAAGCCATTCGACACAGAAACGTAACTTTGTTTTAAAAGTTAAGCCCGCGGAGGACCATCAAGGCACAGGCTCCAGAGGGTAACAATTGCAGCGGTAAAAACGGTTGCGTCTAAAGATTCTGTGAAAAGCTAGCAGCAGGTAATAGCTTCACTCCTCTCCGAAGGGGAAGAAGAATCGATGTCTTGTGCCCATCCTATGGCGCCTTTCCTTTTTTTGCTTTTTTTCTCTTTTAGTTAAGTGCTGCACTTAACGCTGTTCCACAATTTTGTAAACCCTCTCCCCTCCCCCCTCTGATGTGATTGTTCAACAATGGTGTGCAGCTTTCCAAACCGTACTACTACCAAACCTCAAATCCTCGAAGATAAAGATAATAATTCAAAATATAGTATGCATGATTCTTCTGGCTTACAAATCCAGGCATTTCCTCAATTAAAAAACAATATTAAGCGGCAAGGGAACATGTTGTCCCTGAAGTTGATGTGCTGGAAAGCAGGAAAAATGTTCATCACAGTTTGTTGTGTATGGGGCTGTGTAGCCGCAGACCGGTCAGGGTGCCCATGCTGACCCGTGTCCACAGCCAAAAGCTCCTACAGTGGGCACGTGAGCCTCAGAACTGGACCACGGAGCCATGGAAGAAGGTGGCCTAGTCTGATGGATCATATTTTCTTCTACATCATGTGAATGGCGGGGTGGGTTTGCATCAATTACCCGGGGAAGAGTTGGCACCAGGATGCAGTATGGGAAGAAGACAAGCCGGCGGAGGCGGTGTGATGCTTTGGGCAATGTTATGCTGGGAAACCTTGGCTCCTGCCATTCATGTGGATGGTTCTTTGACACGTGCCACCTACCTAAACATTGTTGGTGACCAAGTTCACCCCTTCGTGGAAATGGTATCCCCTGATGGCATTGACCTCTTACAGCTAGATAATGCACCCTGACACAGGGCAAAAATGGTTCAAGAATGGTTTGAGGAACAAAACATTCAGTTTGAGGTGTTAGCTCGGCCTCTAAATTCTCCAGATCTCAATCCAATCGAGCCTCTGTCCTGAAAAAACAAAGTCCGATCCATGGAGGCCTCACCTCCCAACTTACAGGACTTAAACGATCTACTACTGACAGCTTGGTACCAGATACCACAGTGTACCTTCAGAGGTCTAGTGGAGTCCATGCCATAACATACATCAAAACCGTATTATCAGATTGTAAGCCTCATACTGGTGCCTTCATTCCTGACCTTCTGAAAAGGATCATTTCCTGGCCGTCTCGGGTTTGAATATTTTTCTGATGCCAAAGAGGAAGCTAGAACTCAAGTTCTGGAAAGGTCTGTCAGCACCCACAGACCAAAAACCATGCTATGATTGATCGTAAGCCTAAAGAGAACCTGTACTGGGGCCTTCATTCATGACCTTCTGAAAATGCCAACTGCCTGGCTGTCTCAAGCTTTAATACAAGTTCACACCAAGTGTGATGCGGGAATTCACGCAAAATCGCGCTGTCTCTTGCAGACCCCTGGGGGGTGCCATTGATTCTTTAACGGCACCCCCACACATCTAGCAAGCACGCACATTTGTCACCTTTTTTATTAAATGAATGGGCTTGCTCTAAAACGCGGCACATGGGAACGCGTGCAAAAAAGCACACGCGCTCGGGCACACCTCCCTGTGGGAATGCGCCATTAATCTCTGACACAGAAGAGGAAGCTAGAGAACAAGATCTCCATAATTTCTATAGTTTGAAAGAACTGAAGCCATTGGATCCATATGGCGGCCAGGCGCGTAGCATTTTCCAAAAGAGTAGTCAGTGATGGTAGAATCTGCAGATCCCACAAGACCGATTTAATGTCGATATGTGACGGAGGACAGACAGTCTGGATTTTCAGTATTTTGGCGTTTGACAGCGCCAAGACGATTACCTGTTACCGCGGCTTAATGGCGGCAATCCATAATTATTCCATTCTGTGTCTCCTGAGAAGATAATAGACCGGATCACCGATCACCGAAATTATTTTAGGGGAGAAGATAAGTGTAGAGTTTTGTTTTCCATCCCACCCACACTCAGAGGACACATCATTGGTCGCCATGGAAACCTCTGCATTTTGATGCGGAGACGGAGTTCCGGGCACCGCTGCAGAAGAGAACGCAGAAATTTCACATTTTAAAGGAGTTTCACACATCTGAACTGGCAGATGACAACTCGGAACTTCCACACTTCGGCCCCTGCGGGTCCCACGGAGAGAGAGGGGGGGGAACCAGCCTGCGGGCTTCCTTCCAACAAGGTCATGGACTCGCAGCAGACGCGGCAGAGATTTAACGCTTCGCGTTCTAGACTATGAGAGCAAAAAAAGTGAACGGTTCCCAATGTTTTTATCTTTTTTTCTTTTAAAAGTTCATAAACTGCTGTTTTATATAGTTTTTATTATGTTGTACCAAATTATCGCCACAATTCGTGATGAGATCTCCAGTGTCAAGCTTCCTCCTCCAACCAACATACCAGGCCCAACACCACGCTCAGCACTTTCCTCCTTCGACCCTGTTACCACCGAGGAAGTTACCGAACTCCTTTCCAAGGCTCACTTCCCCACCTGTCCCCTGGACCCCGTCCCATCACGAGCCTCCTTCCTACTCGATCCTAAACTCTCTAATCCACATCGTCAACCTCTCACTCTCCATGGGCACCTTTCCCTCCCCGCTTGAACATGCACTGGTTACCCCCATACTTAAAATAAAAAAAAAAAAAGAACCCTCGCTGGACCCCACCTGTTTGAATAACTTAAGATCCATCTCCCTGCTCCAATTGGCCACCAAGCTTCTCGAACGCCTTGTTCACAAACTTCCCTACTAAAACTCACCAAAGACCTACTATCTGCTAAAACCAACGGCCATTACTCCATACTCATACTCCTAGACCTTTCCACTACCTTTGACACAGACGACCACCAGCTCCTCCTCAGTAAACTCCACTCCATCAGCCTCCGTGACTCTGCTTTCTCCTGGTTCTCCTCTTACCTTTCTCGGTGCACTTTCAGCATCACATACAACTCCTCCTTCACTTTCCATTGGGGTACCCCAAGGCTCTGTCCTTGGGCCCCTCCTTTTCTCTCTCTACACCTCCTCCCTGGGCCAATTGATAACTTCCCATGGCTTCCAATACCACCTCTATGCTGATGACACCCAGATCTATCTCTCCACTCCCCAGCTCACCCCCCCTCAATCTCCTCACGTATCACAAATATACTAAGCGACAGATCAGCATTGATATCACACCACTCCCTTAAACTCAATCTTTCCAAAACCGAGTTGTAATATTTCCTCATCCCCGATCCCCCACTCATGACTTTACCATGAAGATCAACAGCACAACCATTGGTCCTTCCCCTCATGCCAGGGTGCTAGGCATAATCCTAGACTCTGACATCTCCTTTGGGCCCCACATCCAATCACTGGCTAAATCCTGCCGCCTCAATCTTCAGAACATTTCCAAAATCCGCCCCTTTCTGACCAATGACACCACAAATTAACTTATCCCCGCCTTGATTACTGCAACTCCATTGATCCTGCTCCTACCTTGGTACTTCTGCTGCCCATCTAGTATTGACCATGGCATAGATTCTGACCCTGCTCCTACCTTGGAACTTCTGATGACCATCTAGTATTTGCCCTGGCCTAGATTCTGACCCTGCTACTTCCTTTGCCCCTCTAATATTGATCCTGGCCTGAACCCAAACCCTGCTCCTCTCTTGGTACTTCTACTTCCCATCTAATATTGATCCTGGCCTTGACTCTGACCCTGCTCTTACCGTCGTATTTCTACTGCTCATCTAATATTGACCCCGACCTGGACTCTAACCCTGCTATTACCTTTGCCCCGCTAATATGGACCATATTATATATGTCTGTGGAGCTTCTGCTGTATCCTGGAGCTGTGATGTGAGATTCCTGTGGAGGTTGTCTGACATTCATTGTCCATCTGGAAGAAGCTTGTTCTAATAAATATGCCTTTTTAAAGTGATGTAAATGTGAGTGGCCTTAATCCTTGATTTTATTTAAAAACGGTAATTTGCAATATCACACTATTTGAGATTTTCTCTCCCCGGTTGTATGGTGGAGCCTATACTGATGGTGAGGATTCCTATAGAGTGGATACGAAAGAGGGTTTAGGATCCCTTAAAAATTCCTAAAAGGCGTTTCATTCACCTAAATCTGGTGAGTGTATTTGATGTTGGTTTGCACGGGTGGAAGGTGGAAGTTTCATTGCATTAGAAGAATTTTTGATCTTTTTGCACAAACTTTTTGTTATTCACGAACTTTTGTTGTCTATTATCATGATGGACTTTCACTACTAATATAATTTTTATTATATATTATGCACTTTATATATTGATTTGATTTAGAGGTCTATGTTTGCGCTGTTTATTTATATTTATCACAATATGGACCATGGCCTGAACTCGAGCCTGAACCCCGCTTCTCTCTTGGTAATTCTGCTGCCCATATAATATTTACCCTGGCCTTGACTCTGAGCCTGCTCCTACCTTGGCATTTCTTTTGGCCATCTAAAATTGACCCCGGCCTAAATTGTGACCCTGCTCCTACCTTGGCATTTCTTTTGACCATCTAATATTGACCCCGGCCTAAATTCTGACCCTGCTCCTACCTTGGAATTTCCTCTGGCCATCTAATATTGACCCTGGCCTTGACACTGACCCTGCTCCTACTTTGGTGCTTCTGCTGCAGTCTCATATCGACTTTGGCCTTGACTCTGACCCTGCTTCCACCTTGGTACTTCTGGACTCTGACCCTGCTTCCACCTTGGTACTTCTGGACGCTGACCCTGTTTCCACCTTAGTACTTCTGGACTCTGACCCTGCTCCTACCTTGGCACTTCCTTTGGCCATCTAATATTTATCTCGGCCTAAACCCGAACCCTGCTCCTACCTTGGTACTTCTGCTGCCAATCTAATATTGATCCTGGCCTTGTCGGTGTCCCTGATCCTACCATGGTACTTCTGCTACCCGTCTGATGTCAACCTTGGCTTGGACTTTGACCTAGGTCCTGCCTTCCAAATTGGCACCTCTGATGCCCAACTATTGCTGACAACTGCTTACCTTAACTACGTCCTGCACCTATGGGTTCCTGTGCCCAATCTGTGAACCAGTTTCCTGCACAAATCCGGTCAGGACATTTCCAGCATCTCAAACTGTCTTCTGATTTCCTGCTGCATCTGCAACCACCACAGGCAACATTCTCCCACTGTTTGTCTTGCTATACATCGCTAGATCCAGGGTGTATTGGACAGGAGATGAAAAGGAGGCCTCCTTGTTCAGGCATTTCCTGTTATAGGGTGACAACACTCCCCATCTCCCAATTTTGCTGCTCCTGCATTGTCACCCCATCACACAGGCTTTTGATGGAAACATTATGCAGGCATGGACCACTGTTACCACCATCAGATACTTTTACTTTAAGGTTTACATCTCCTTTATTAAAAACAAGATATAATCCGCAGAGCTTCATTGCTTCTGTTTCAATTTTTAAAGGATATTTAAAAAAAAAAAGTAACAGTGTAACAAATCCCAGAGGCTGCATAGGAAATATATGAGGGGTATGATATGATCACTATATAGCTTACTGTTTATGTAAAAAACACTGGAGCCATTCCACATATGCCCCGCCATGACGAGGGATGACAATAACTGACCGTGGATGGACAATGGCTGGCTGCGAGGGGCGACGGTCGCTCTGGAAGTGCCGCCAGGGCCACGGATTGCTGACAATCAGCAGCACGGCTCCTCTCACCACCACACAACGTCTGTCCTCCTCCAACTGCTCCAGCAATCTGTCTTTGGCTTCCGCCACATGACGGATCCATCTCCCCCCTCCAATTACCCAGACAGCGCAATTAACACTTGCGCCGCCGCAAAGGCCGAGGAGCCACAGATGCCTATGGCAGCAAAGCCATTACGGAAGTTAATTGAACAATTGACTGCCAGAGGCCTGACATTTATATCACTGCAAAGGTTTGAGGCTCGGGGGAAACAACACAAAAGGACACGTCAGGCACTGACCACCATCCTCCTCCATTGGCGGGAAGGGGTGACCGCACCGACTCCATCTTCATTGCTAATGAAGATTAATCCTGTGATCCGAGGGAGGGAGGTAGAACGATGGAAGGTGGATGTCAGAATAAACCAACTTCTAAATCTCATCTTATTATTACCAGTATTATTATTCCTAGGCACCAACATGTTCCTTTAACCTCTTTCCGTCCGGCCCATGAAGATAAACGGCCGGACGGGAGCGCTGCCAGTGCAGGTGGAAGTTACTAAACGTCCCCCCGCATCCATTGCCTGTGCGCGCTCCCTGGGAGAACACAGCACCGCAATCGGTGCCCGCTGTGTCCGACACAGATCGCTGTACAAAGTCCAGATTCATGTGATCACTGATTGGCCAATGCTTGACTGTAGGCAAGACACACTTGTCTTTGTACTCCTCACCTGGTTGCCGCCACACAGGCTTGACACCATCTAAACCCAATCAGTTGATGTTGGTGTCATCAAACACAGGAGACGGTTCCAGTAATCCAGGTCCTTAGTCTGCTTGTCTTCAGCAAACTGTTTGCGGGCTTTCTTGGTCATCATCTTTAGAAGAGGCTTCCTTCTGGGACGACAGCCATGCAGACCAATGTGATGCAGTGTGAGGCGTATTGTCTGAGCACTGACAGGCTGACCCCCCCCTTCACCCTCTGCAACAATGCTGGCAGCACTCATACGTCTATTTCCCAAAGACAACCTCTGGATATGACGCTGAGCACGTGCACTCAACTTCTTTGGTGGACCATGGCGAGGCCTGTTCTGAGTGGAAACTGTCCTGTTACACCGCTGTATGGTCTTGGCCACCGTGCTGCAGCTCAGTTTCAGGGTCTTGGCAATCTTCTTATAGCCTAGGCCATCTTTATGTAGAGCAACAATTCTCTTTTTCCAGATCCTCAGACAGTTCTTTGCCATGAGGTGCCATGTTGAACTTCCAGTGACCAGTACGCGAGAGTGAGAGCGATAATACCAAATGTAACCCCCCCGCTCCCCATTCACACCTGAGACCTTGTAACACTAACGAGTCACATGACCCCGGGGAGGGAAAATGGCTGATTGGGCCCAATTTGGACCTTGTCACTTAGGGGTGGAGTCACTTTTGTTGCCGGCGGTTTAGACATTAATGGCGGTGTGTTGAGTTATTTTGAGGGGACAGCAAATTTCCATGTTATACAATCTGTACACTGACTACGTCACATTGTAGCAAAGTGTCATTTCTTCAGTGTTGTCACATGGAAAGAGAGAATCAAATATTGACACAAATGTGAGGGGGGACTTACTTCTGGGAGATATTGTATATATATATATATATATATATATATATATATATATATACATATATACATATATATATATATATATATATATATATACATATATACACACACACACACACACACATTGCATACAGTCCAGGGGAATTGTCCATTTCAGTTTGGCGGGCGGATGAAGCGGGCGGTCGATGATGACCGCAGACGCTCGTTCTATAGCGCCGCTCCTCAAACAAAGCCCTTCTGGCTGCGTGAAGTGTTAATCGATCCTCCCGGGTCTTATGGCCTGTCAAGCGTAGTTAGCGCGCGGAGAGCTCTCTGATATCAGGCAGCCGCCTCTCCGGTCTGGTTGCATAGCAACGTCGTTCTCCCAGTCGCCCTTCGACGTTTCCCACACCAGCACTGCCCGCAGCAAGTGTCAACAGCGCACGGGAGTCAGGGGGGCCGCGGTCGTCAGCCCTTTATTGCCTGCTGACGACATGTTGATGGGCCCGTGTGGCAGGGAGATGTCTGACCTTTTTTTTTTTTTTTTTATGAATTGCGTAAAGCTGGAAAGATTAATCTTCCTGTCAAACCATTAATGCCAAATAATAAATGGAACAAAATTCCTGGCTATAGTGTCTCCTCTGTCCTATTTAATTGCTCACCCCCCTCCCCCCACAATACAGTTTGAATAATTAACGTTTTCTTTTATTAACTGAAATCCTTTTCTTTTCATCCCCGTGTTACATCTCAGTGCTGCTGATCTCCTGCAACCACTTACTGTCTACATGCACACCAGTGATGGCGCCATAACTTTTCTCAGAGCAAGTTTCCGGCTGGTGACAACGGTGGACCATGTCTGCGTCATGTGTGTTGAAATAGGACAGGATCACCAGCAAAGCAGCATTTCCGCATTTCTTGCCTAGGCAAGAATGACGTTTGTGCCACCTGCCTGGATTCTGCATAAACTGAAAGAGTTAGACTTTAACGTCATACAAAGAAATTGTAGACAGTTGTGCTCTTCCAACCTTGTGGAAACCGTTTGGCGAAGACACTTTTCTGTTCCCCAATGACGGTAACTCTGTGTACTTAGCCAGCTCCATAAAGACATGGTTTGACCAGTTTGGTGTGGAGGAACTAGAGTGTCCTCCACAGAACCCTGACCTCAACCCTACTGAACACCTCTGGGATGAATTGGAACATCAATAATGAGCCAGATCTTGTCATCCAACATACGTACTTGACTTCAACCCTATTGAACACTATTTGTCCCAAAGGATGTAGACACTCCTCTAAATGATGGAGTTCATGTCTCCAGTGAACGGAAATGTTACTATTCCATCATACAAAGACATTGTAGACATCTGTGCTCCTCCAACCTTGTGGTAATAGTATTGGTGAAGACCCTTTTCTGTTCCCCCATGACTGTAACCCTGTGTACATAGCCAGCTCCATAGACATGGTTTGACCAGTTTGGTGTGGAGGAACTGGAATATCCTGTACAAACGTCTGACCTCAACCCTACTGAACACCTTTGGGATGAATTGGAACTCTGATTGTGAGCCAGGTCTTATTTTTGGTGCCCAACATGAGGCCCAATGTATGAGCTAGGTCTTCTCATCCAACATCAGTATCTTACCTCACAAATGGTTCAAATTCCCAAAGACATCCTACAAAATTTTGTGAAAGGTCTTCCAAGATGAGTGGAGTGGAAGATGTTATAGCCACAAAGTTGGGGCAACTTCATATTAAAAGAGAAGTACCTTTGGGATGAATCGGAACACTGATGGCGAGTTAGGCCTAGTCATCCAGTATCAATACCGGACTTCAACGCTACTGAACACCTTTGGAATAGTTTAGAATGCCAATGGTGAGCCAGGTCTTCTCCAACTTCCGATTTGGGCTTTCAGGCTCATACTACATCATACAAAGACATGACAGACAACTGTGCTCTTCCAACCTTGTGGTTACTGTTTGGTGAAGACCCTTTTCTGTTCCACCATAACGGTGTCCTGTGTACAAAGCCAGATCCATAAAGACATTTTTGGTGCACAACATGAAGCCCAATGTGTTAGCCAGGTCTTCTCATCCAACCTCACAAATGGTACAAACTCTCAAAACATGCCCTCTTTTGTGGAAGGTCTTCCAAGAGGAGTGCAGTGGAAGATGTTATAGCCACAACGTTGAGGTAGCTTCATATTGATGGCCATGCTTTTGGAATAGGATGTATAACAACTCAACCCTGTGGTAACAGTTGGGTGAAGACTATTTTCTGTTCCAGCATGACTAAGAGCCTGTGTACAAAGCCAGCTCCATTAAGACCTGATTTGACCAGTTTGCTGTGGAGGAACTTAAGTGTCCTGCACAAAGCCCTGACCTCCAACCTAATGAACGCATTTGGGATGAATTTGAATGCCAGTTGCGAGCCAGATCCTTTGTTTTTTCTTTATTGGTGCCCAATGTGAGGCTGGATTACCCAAACTAGTACCTGACCTCACAAATGTACACACACCAACATCTTGTTGAAAGTCTTTCCAGAAGAGCGGAGGATGGTATAGCCACAAAGCAGTGCAACTTTATATTAATGACCAAGGTGAAAGGGGGGCAACTCCATATTAATGGCCATGATTTTGGATTGGGATGTCCAACAAGCTCATACAGGTGTGATGGGTGTAGGAACTCACGTGTCCCTGACCTCAACCCTAATGAACACGTTTGAGATGAATTGGAAGGCCAATGGTGAACCAGGTCTTCTCATCCAACATCAATACCTGACCTCACAAATGAGCACAAATTCCAAAAGACATGCTCTTCCCAGAGGAGTGGAGGCTGTTATAACGTCAAAGGGTGCCAACTCCCTATTAATGGCCATGGTTCTGTAATAGAATGTTCAACAAGCTCATAAAGGTGACCATACAGTATTGTTTTGGAAAATCTAAAGGAGATTTTGCAGCGACTGCTCAATTAGATTGCGATGAGTATGGCCAGGTTTTCTGAGAGTCACATGACTACTCCAAGCAGCCTGTGTCCAACAGTCACCAAAAACCGGAAAGATAAACACAGGTAAGAAGAGTTGTGCTTTTTGGCACCTTTATCCCTGGCTGCCTGAGGCTCAATGATAAATATGGACTGAGTTAAAGACACCTTTCTCTGTATTTGATGTTCCCCACCAAGATGGCTGCCATCCAGCATTGTGCGCTGTTGCAGCCGAAAGCCAAGCAGGAGGAAAATTACAAGAAGCTTTAATAATGCACTGCAGAAAAAGATCATAAAAATAACCTGTCAAGCCTTCTTGAGGAGGCATTCCTTATCCACAGCAAAAATTTGATGTTGTCAAGACTAATAATGGCAATAGTAATAAACATCGGTGGGGTATACGCATGACTGATTGCAAATCTAATCACGCGCGGCAAAAAACACAGCGATATTTTTGTCTCGGTGCAAAGCTATGTGACACGGAGACATCTGTCTATTCCAAGGGAAGGAGAGGAAAAATAGCATTCCCGGCTTAAAGTGCACCTGTTCTCAGATTATACAGGTTAATGTTTTTATGTATTTCAAACAAGCAGTAAAGCTCCCTGAAAACGCCTCCATTCACCTATGTAGCTGTAGGCATTGAGGATAAAATCATCTTCACAATTCAGAACAAAAAAAGCACTGAAATCACAGCACCCCCTCCCCTTATTTCCAATGGGAGCACAATCTTGGTAGCCTGCCAGCCTTCAGTGTAAACAAACAACAAGTGCCTGTGAAAGAAAGTGTCGTGTATGCTACGGGGTGGGGGTGGGGTTTACGGTGAACCTGATGTTTTGCCCTAACAGGTAAAACATTAGTTCAATTAAAAATGTTAGTTCACCGTTTCAGAAGAAATGAAATGGTGAAACCCCTATACCCCCTCCTGCCCTCTCCTCCCCCCTGCCCTCTCCTCTAGTGTTCTTTGGAGGATACCAGAGTCTACAAAAGCATTTGCAAAATGAGGGGCAAGCAAGGACAGCCAATCAAAGTGGCAATCCATAAATCCAGAGCCAGCAGAGCTTCCTCCTCAGAACACTAAGCTAAACTGAGCTCTAGACTAAGTGTGGGGGTGGAGCCACTGGAGGGAGCCGGCCCCCTTTTTTTTTTTGCATAGTGTCCAAACCTCCCATAGAAAGCATGTTAAAGAAGTGCTGAGCCCTTCAATGAATGTTGTGGTATTTGGTGTTGGAAGGCCAGTGTACACGTTCTCCACCGGACTATGGATTTCAGAAGTTGCAAACAGTTACTTGTACTTACCAGTGCCGGCAAAAGCAGGTCTGCAAAATACACAAAGCCGGCCCCCAAGGAGAAACCCACGGCGGCAGGGAGGAAAGCCAGGCTTCCATACTGCTCCGACATCTCAATGGCTGGGGCCAGGAGAGACCAATAGGAGGCTGCCAACATCACCTGTGAGGAACGAGATCAAACAATCAGAACGAAGGGTGCCTACTGCACAGCTGGGGAACATGTATGACATACAACAAAGATGCCACTGAAGAAGAAAGTCTCTGATTGGTTATAATATTCTGATAAACCGCAACCTACCACTAATGCACTATAACAGTGATTCTCAAACTTTTTTCAGTCAAAGCACCCTTTAAAATTATGGACAGTCCTGAGGCACCCTTTAAAATTATGAACAGTCCCGAGGCACCCTTTCAAATTATGAACAGTCCCGAGGCACCCTTTCAAATTATGAACAGTCCCGAGGCACCCTTTCAAATTATGGACAGTCCCGAGGCACCCTTTCAAATTATGGACAGTCCCGAGGCACCCTTTAAAATTATGGACAGTCCCGAGGCACCCTTTAAAATTATGAACAGTCCCGAGGCACCCTTTAAAATTATGGACAGTCCTGAGGCACCCTCTAAAATTATGGACAGTCCCGAAGCACCCTTTAAAATGGACAGTCCCGAGGCACCCTTTAAAAATTATGGACAGTCCCGAAGCACCCTTTAAAATGGACAGTCCCAAGGCACCCTTTAAAATGATGGACAGTCCCGAGGCACCCTCTAAAATTATGGACAGTCCCGAAGCACTCTTTAAAATTATGGACAGTCCCGAAGCACTTTTTAAAATTATGGACAGTCCCGAAGCACTCTTTAAAATTATGCACAGTCCCGAAGCACCCTTTAAAATGATGGACAGTCCTGAGGCACCCTTTAAAATGATGGACAGTCCCGAAGCACCCTTTAAAATTATGGACAGTCCCGAGGCACCCTCTAAAATTATGGACAGTCCCGAAGCACCCTTTAAAATGGACAGTCCCGAGGCACCCTTTAAAAATTATGGACAGTCCCGAGGCACCCTTTAAAATGATGGACAGTCCCGAAGCACCCTTTAAAATTATGGACAGTCCCGAAGCACCCTTTAAAATGGACAGTCCCGAGGCACCCTTTAAAATGATGGACAGTCCCGAAGCACCCTTTAAATGGACAGTCCCGAGGCACCCTTTAAAATGATGGACAGTCCCGAGGCACCCTTTAAAATGATGGACAGTCCCGAGGCACCCTTTAAAATGATGGACAGTCCCGAGGCACCCTTTAAAATGATGGACAGTCCTGAGGCACCCTTTAAAATGATGGACAGTCCCGAGGCACCCTCTAAAATTATGGACAGTCCCGAAGCACTCTTTAAAATTATGGAAAGTTCCGAGGCACCCTCTAAAATTATGGACAGACCCGAGGCACCCTTTAAAATGATGGACAGTCCTGAGGCACCCTTTAAAATTATGGACAGTCCCGAAGCACCCTTTAAAATTATGGACAGTCCCGAGGCACCCTCTAAAATTATGGACAGTCCCGAAGCACCCTTTAAAATGGACAGTCCCGAGGCACCCTTTAAAAATTATGGATAGTCCCGAGGCACCCTTTAAAATGATGGACAGTCCCGAAGCACCCTTTAAAATGGACAGTCCCGAGGCACCCTTTAAAAATGATGGACAGTCCTGAGGCACCCTTTAAAATGATGGACAGTCCCGAGGCACCCTTTAAAATGATGGACAGTCCTGAGGCACCCTCTAAAATTATGGACAGTCCCGAAGCACCCTTTAAAATTATGGAAAGTTCCGAGGCACCCTTTAAAATGATGGACAGTCCCGAAGGACCCTCTAAAATTATGGACAGTCCCGAGGCACCCTCTAAAATTATGGACAGTTTTGAGGCACCCCATTCTAAAATGTGAAAAACTATTCTAACAGCAACATCCACACATGTAGGACACCCAACATTAGAGGCGATTTATTCTTCCAAAGCAAATATACTCTTGTACACTGGTACTGACTAGTATTCCGATGTTTCTCCTCTCCCTCAGTTTTTCTCCATCACTGAGCTAAAGTAACCCCAACACTAACGGAGAGAGGGGCAGGGGAGGGTCAAACTAGGATGCTGTGCTGGCAGCAGACATCTTCCTTATCAACTGATGATGTCATTGGTTGTCAGGACGCCGGCAGCTAGAAGGTCGTAATGGTACACAATGAAAACCTGTGGCTTTGTAGAACTAAAAGGCCGGCTTGTATACAAGTTTTGGGCAATTTTTTTTTTTTTTTAGACATTTTGCCAAGGCACCCCTAAAGAAACCTCAAGGTACCACAGGGTGCATTAAAACATTTAAAAAAATGTTTTAAAAATATTTTTTTTTTTTTATCTTTTTTTTATTTTAAACATATTAATTTGGTGAAAACATACATAATACAGCGCTAAGCGAACTGATGGCGCTTTATAAATACTGTATAATAATACAAACAACAGATGCCCTCGCAGGGGCAGGATCAAAGCCCAACAGAGTGAACAGAAAACAACAAAAAGGTACAAAAAAACCCCAAGGGAGAAAAACAAAAAGTGGGGGGAGGACCAAAAAAATATATATATTTTTTTTTTAAATAAAAAAAATATATATATATTTTTTTTTTTTTTTTTTTTAAATAAAAAAACAATATATTTTTTTTTAAATAAAAAAAATTAAAGAAATAATAAAGAAAAAATACTTAGATCAAGGTTTGATCGTCAGTGGGTCAAAGATCAAGGTCAGGGTAAAGGGTCAGGGTCAAAGGTCAGGATTTTTTTTTTTTTAAATGAACATCAGTGTCCCTGTTGTAGGTAGTACAAATGCGCATTATTGTTTCTGGGTCGCACTACGGGTACAAACAACAACATACACACGTGTGGCATCGCTGCGATCGTCAGCAACAGGAGAATTTGTTCATTCTTTGGTGGTAGGTTATGGTCATAACAAGAAATACACAACTAAATTTAATAAAATTATTTTTTTTTACTATTTCGGGCCAGTTTTCCTTGGATAATAAAAAAATAAAAAAAGGAGATATCCCTTACCATTTACCACCAAATAAAAAGCTCAGTTTGTCCTGAAAGAAAACCGCGGTATAATCCTTCTGGATGTACAAAGTAGTTGTGACGATACGGACGGTTTTACGAACACATTTCAAAAGTTGCAAAATTTTGCTTGGGCATGAAGATTTGTTTTACCCTCAGGCGTGACGGGGTTAATGAATTAATTTTTGTCATTTTTGGATACTTATCCAGCGTTTATCTTCAAGTACTAAATAAAAAACTGAACATTTCTTTGATTTCATGAATAAACGTCTGACGCATAAAGCGTTTTTTCACTTTGAATGAAAACTTCATTTTTCAAAAATATCACAGAAAAAAAAAAAAAGGTGCATTATTGCAGCAGGAGGGAGAGAGCATGCCTGGGATTTGTAAAGCACTAAAATGGATTCCAGCTGCTTGTTGTCCACAATAAGGAAAACATTCAGAAATATTTTTTTTTTACGTATATACAGTATATAGAACTTTGTGATATTGACGTTGAGGCAGGTTCCCCCGTACACCCAGATCTCTGGCTGTGCAATATATTCATCATCTAAAACGATCATGATTAACATCGAAGAAAACAAGCGCGCAGCCCACTCTCCTCCATTTACATCAGCCGCTCGGTTCCTCAGCACGGGAGAAAGTCGAGCGTTCGGGAAAGCGGTTTGTTTATGGTAGTGTTTATCTAGGATTTCGTATATATGTGCAGCAATCAGCTAATTGCCTACTTCCAGGATATCTTTCCCCTTGCGGGCCCCGCTATTCGACCTGCAGTCATCTCTATGGCAATCTGTCAGACCGTTGCTGTCTGGACTAAGCCTATGGACCGTAACCAGGGGCAGACTGACCATTTGGAAACTTGGGCACTGCCCGAGGGCCCGGGGTCAGTAAGGGGCCCCATGAGATGTCCCTGGTACCTTTTTTATAGGCTTTTTTGAGTTTGGGCAAGGACACAGGGGCCCCATGATCCCCTATTGCCCAGGGGCCCCATGAGTTGTCAGTCCACCCCGCCCGTAACCCTAGTGCTATGCTATGGATCCCTCACAGTCTATGGTCAGCTGGAACTTTGGCCTTCAGCCATCTGCTACAGCGTGAATTTTTTGGCAGCTACACTTCAAATTTTTAGGATAAGAATGAATTCTTCTCCCCCAAAAGAGAAAGACGTGTTCCCTACTAGTAGGTCCTCCACTCCTGACATTCATCCCTTTTCAGCCTTCCAATAATAAGTCTAAGTCAGGAACATAATTTTGCAAGAAAACATGGTCCTTCAAACCAGCCAAGACCTCATCACAGTGATGGGGTGCTTCCAAATTCTCAAAGTGGAGGGGTGCCAGTTGACCTTGTGGTCCCAGAATATCTCAGATGCTCGAACTAGTGTTGTTTACAGGGGATATAAACTGGAGTTTATCACTCTATCTCCTCCCTAATTTATGTTTCCCCAAGTTGTCCCTTTTTTCTATCACAGTGTGTGAATCTGCCTTCTGCTGTCCAACAGCTGTTGAATCAGGGGGCCATTACCCCGGTACCAACAAAGAGAATGCTTTCAAGGTTTCTACTCTAATTGCTTTCTAAACCAAACAGAATAGTTTGGTCCATTCTACTGAATATCTGCAGACTCTCAACTTGTTTCTACGGGTTTAGAAATTTGCAGGGAAAATGTCAGGTGGGTCATTGCTTGCCTTTCACCTTCCAGGAGATATTCTGGACTCCATAGACATCCGGATGATCTCTATATTCCCATTTTTCCATCTCTTCAACACCTTCTGCATTTTGTGGTAGGAAATCAGTATCACCAGTTTGTTGTCCTTTTAATTGGCCTGTCCATGGTCCCCTGGGGTTTCCAAATGGTGCATGACCTAGTTTTGACTTGGCTTTATTCTCAGGGGATTTACGCTGTGGGTACCTGGACAATCGTCTGGTTAAGGATCAGTTTTCCTGTCAGCCAACATCCAACAGGTTTTTCAGAGCTTTGGTTGGATCCTCAGCCTCCAGAAGTCATGTCTGGACCCGTCTTACAGATTGGAGTACTTAAGTCTAATTCTAGTTACGATTTTGTCTAGGACCTTTTCTGCTCTGAGACAAAATCTACCCATTTGTTCTTTTGCCATAGCCATTTAGGCAAAAATGAAGCCCATTAATTCATGCTTTCATGAGGGTCTTGGGTCTCATTATGGCCTCCTACAAGGCCTTGCTATACGACTAGTTTCATTCCAGACAGTTGCAACTCAACTTTCTGACCTCGTGGGACAAAAACTCAGTCCTTGGTCTGCCTGGTGCATTTGAACCCCAAGGCCAGACTCTCCCTGGCATAGTGGTTTTTCATTTTGGTGCTGGAGTTAGGAAAGCCTTTTCCTCCACAGTCTAATGTTCCTTATGACTGATGTCAGCCTGTCAAGATGGGAAGAAGTCCTGAACTCCTCATCTGTACAGGGAATATCATGTTCCAGCTCTGTTCGCAGTCGACATCTTGGCGTGGAAAACTGGCAACTGAACTTTCTCAGTAGTCAACGTCTTCATTCAGGGGAATGGGCTCTATTTCTAGCCCTTTGCAACAGTAGGGAACTCCAAGTCTGGATCTCCTAGCATCCAGGTTCCACAACAAACTAGACAGGTTTGTTGCCACATAAAACAACCCTTGGACCTTCGCAGTGGATGCTAGGATCAGTTTTACCCAATCTATGCTTTTCCACCACTCCAGATTTTTCCTCGCCTACTTTGTAATATTGAGAGGGAGGATATTCCAGGGATTCTAATTGCACCGTATTGGCCCAGGAGGACATGGTACTTGATATATGGCACATGGGGCATAATCTAGTTCCTTGCAGATGCTCTGTGGGTCCCCATCTCAGGAGGCAATGTTTCATCCTCCCTTTTCGATATTGGCTGGTTGTTGGAGCCACTGCCCTGAGAGACAAAGGCATTTCAGATTCTGTCATCTCTACCCTCTTGAAGCCTAGGAAGTCAACTTCTCGTAAAGTCTAACGTCACATTTGGTGAATCTACTTTTTAGGATGAAAGTTCCGCAACTCAAGTACCCCCCCCCCCCCCCCCTTAGGGGACAAATCTTGGTCTTGGCCATTCTGCTTTAGAGACCTTTGGCTTTTCATTCTTTAGTTAAGGCCTTTGCTCAGGTAGCAGCACACATCACTCCCCGTTCATTCCCCTGAAACCTCTTGGGATATCAATCTGGTTCTCTAGACTCTTCAGAAGCCACCATTCAACCAATCAGGGATGTTCCCTTGTTTGACCCTATTCATAAAGGTGGCTTTTCTTATGGCTATCACCTCTGCCAGGAGAGTCTCTGAGTTGGCAGTCATATCCTGTAAGGAGCCTTTTCTAGTGTTGAACAAGGACAAGGCTTTATTTGGGCCCAAGTCCACCCTTCCCCTGAAGGTATTATCTGCCTTCCGACCTAATCAGGATATTGTTCTTTTTATCTACATCAAAGCATTCAATCATTTTAACCTATAAAATCCATTTCCTAGAGGCACGGTTCAAGATACAGGACCCACCCCCCCCGATCCATTCCAAAACTCCTTCTTGCTTGCTACAATACTGAGGCTGGCTTGGAGTGGTATATAGAGGGATTTCCCTGCAGCCTCTCTTTTTTGCCAAGGTCCAAAGGCGTAATGATTTAAAGAATCCCGTTTCCTGAACGTACTCAAGGAAACAAATTGTACTCGTAGGTCAGAAACCTTATTTCCTTTTTTTATGTACATACATGCAATGATCAGCTAAGGACAAATGATGAATTTGAATTAAATGAATACATTTATATTGTGTTTTAGGTTTTTTGGGGGGTTTTTTAACCACTTCCCGACCAGCCGTTGCATATAAACGGCCGGACGGTGGCAGTGCAGGGTCAAGTGGCCGTTTATAAACGGCCTCCCCGCACACTGCTTGTGCGTGCTCCCTCGGAGCGCGCAGCACCGCGATCCGGTGCCCACTGTGTCCTCCGGACACAGTGAAACACCAATCGTCGGACGGGACCTCTGTATGAGGTCCCGATCATGTGATCACTGATTGGCCAATCAGTGATCACATGCAAAGTAGTAAGCAAGATGTCACTTGTGACATCATTGCTTACTACGTGTGAAATCTGTGAATGATCACAGAGGTCACATGGTACAGGGCCATTCACAACAGTCTTGTACCATGTGACAAGCTGTGACCAATCACAGCTCACTCAGTACTTCTCAATGAGTGCCAGAATGCAGCCAGAGAGAAAGAGAAATGATTGCTTTTACATCCTTTATGGGTGTAAAAGCAATCAGTGTAAAAAAAAAAAATCTTCATCACCCCCCACAAGTAGTACAGTGTCATCATGGTGACACTGTACTGCTAGGGTGACAGTATATAAAAAAAAATAAATGAATAAATAAATAATATAAAATAAAAATGTAAAAAAAATGATTAAAAATTATAATTTTTGGTTATAAACTAATCCACTAATTTACTAAAAAGATAACAGAATAAATTCTGGCAAAGATTTATGATGAAATATTATTTATTTGCAAAATTTTATTTAAAAAAACACTTTTTTTCAAAATTTTTGGACTTTTTCATTTAAATAGCAAAAAAATAAAAATCCCAGCGGTGAATAAATACAACCAAAATAAAGCTTTATCTGTCTCAAAAAAATGATAAAAAAGTCATTTGGGTACAGTGTTGCATGACCGCGCAATTGTCATTCAAAGTGTGATAGCGCTGAAAGCTGAAAATTGCCCTGGACTGGAAGGGGGTGAAAGTGTCCGGACTGGAAGGGGGTGAAAGTGTCCGGACTGGAAGGGGGTAAAAGTGTCCGGACTGGAAGGGGGTAAAAGTGTCCGGACTGGAAGGGGGTAAAAGTGTCCGGACTGGAAGGGGATGAAAGTGTCCGGACTGGAAGGGGGGGAAAGTGTCCGGACTGGAAGGGGGGAAAGTGTCCGGACTGGAAGGGGGGGAAAGTGTCCGGACTGGAAGGGGGGGAAAGTGTCCGGACAGGAAGGGGGGGAAAGTGTCCGGACTGGAAGGGGGGGAAAGTGTCCGGACTGGAAGGGGGGGAAAGTGTCCGGACTGGAAGGGGGGGAAAGTGTCCGGACTGGAAGGGGGGGAAAGTGTCCGGACTGGAAGGGGGGGAAAGTGTCCGGACTGGAAGTGGTTAATTGGACATAAATTCGGCATTTGCCATGATCAATGGTAGTCCACACAGTCTGATTTTAAACATGAAAATCAAAACACACACACTCCTCTCACTGAGCACCAGTACGACACATGTATGAAAACCAGGGCAACACGGGGAGAACATGCACCGGCACATTAGAGAACATCTGTGATGCCGTTTATTGGTAAGAATGAGGTTTCTTTATTATGGTTTCATTTGGATAACCTCTTTATACCCAAGAAGGAAGAATAAAAAGGCAGAAAAGGTGAAAAGAAAGGAAGAAGGCATATGGGAGAGAAAAGATAAGGGAGCCATAGAAAAAGAAGTAAAAAGGGGCAGGCAGGCATGCCGCAGAGAAATTGGAAATGATAAGAAGGAAAGGGGAAAGGAAAGCAGGCCATAGATGATACAAATTTCTTTCCTACCACCACTGGCTGCAGAAAAGAAAATTGCTCGATTCCCCTATCAGCATTGGCTGTGCCCTGTGAATCCCTCCCACAGTGGTATTGTGTTCAAGGAAGGCTCCCCGTCGGCAGAACATAATGATCACTGCTGGTGGCTATAGCTGCCAGCAGTGATCACATGCAAAAAAAATCTGACAGGCTGGTTAATGGTTGAACTGGATGGACTTTTGCCTTTTTTCAGCCAGACTAACTATGTAACTATGGTTTTACTGAAGTCAATCAATGGATCAACTTTAGTACAACCAGCCTGCCCATAGATGGGTCTAATCTTGGCCGTTCCCTGCTGACCTGGTCAAGATTCAACCCATCTATGACCGGCTAATGGCAGAGGAAGAAGAGAGAAGGTTAACTCCTTTGTGCCGTCGCCTCCCGGCCCTTTAGGTGGGGTGGAGGTGGGGCAGGGTTTAGGGTCATGTGACCACTATGAATGGCTGTCGCATGATCGGACAGCTCCCTATCACAAGTAGCGATCAGGACCTTTGTGTAAGGCATCGGTAAATGTGTCGGGAGAGCGCAGGGCACATGCTCTCGGCACACGTTTGTTTCGATTAGGTACGCAAACATGCAGTCTCTCGCCGTCAAGGCTCAGCCGCTAAGAGGCCGCAATCTTCGTGTACCATCGGCGCTTCCTACCCCTCCACAGCCCAGCGCTCCAGTGATCGAGGGGGGGCAGAGCAGAGAGTGATGACTGACAGTCACTGCTCTCTGCTCACAGCGGCAGTGAGAATTCAGCAATCAGTGGTCATGTGATCAGGGCCGTGGATAAGGGGGTACCACCAGTCCTTCTGTAGAGGGCCCAGGCCAGCAGGGGGGCCCAGGTGGCTGGGTGAATCAAATGTGGGCAGGGAGGGTGATCGGCACAGCGGGGGGGGGGGGGGGGGGGGGGGGAAGTTACTGGAGATTATCCCCTGTATGGCTATCTCTGCAGAAACTGAAAGCCGGCTTCTTCTCCTTTAACTCCCACTGACTTTCAGCTGCTGCAGAGAAAGCCATACAGGGGATTGGTTCCAGTAATTGCCCCGAGTAAGTGTACCCATCACCCTCCCTGTTCATGTGTTTCCCCCTACCACCCAGGCACCACCCCAGTGTGCCCCCTACCAGCTTTCCTCCTCTCCTTCCCACCGGAAGCTGCAATCACACAACAGAAACCTTCAGGATGGAGAGTGGGGGGGGGGGGGGGGATCCGAGAAATATGCCACATTTACCAGCCTCTTCCTTTCCTGAATGAACACAACAAGTAATCAGTACTGATCACTCACTGTGTTCACTCATAACTAAATCATAGTAAGCTGTGTTTTTTGGGGGAGGGGCCTGTCAGATTGGCTCTATGGGGCCCCGTGGTTTCTAACAGCAGCCCTGCATGTAAACCGGAGGGGGCCGATGCTGCATCTACCTAGGTAAGTATAATGTGGGGAATAAAAAAAAACCCTACTTCTCTTTTACTAGGATCAGAATAAAAGAAGTATCAGCAAACTAACAATCTCAACTCTCTGCCACTCTGCTCTCTCCTCCAATGAACATGTTCCTTGTTAGCACACAAGCACTTCAGCGCACTAATTGGCTTCTTATGCTGCTTTTCCCGCTCTCTATACAATGGATTGCAGGAGACTGATACGAAGACAAATTTGGGTACTTGCATTATGAAAAAAAAAAAATTAATATACACACCTTGGGATTAGTTTTAAGTACTGAATAAATTAAAAAAAAAAAAAAGTTCAAATGATTTCGTGAATAAACGTCTATAATGCGCAGAGTGGTTTTGCTTTAAATCAAACTTTCACTTTTGAAATATTCTACAGAAAAAAAAAAACAAGAAACAGAGCAATATTACAGCAGGAGGGAGCGAGTACGCCTGGGTTTGTAAAGCATTAAATCGGATTCCAGCTGCTGTTGGCTACAATAAATAGAATGTTCAGAAAGGGATTTTTTTATATATATATATAACTTTGTGATATTGATGCAGAGGCAGGTTCCCCCGTACACCCAAATCCCTCGCTGTGCAGAATATTCATCATCGCAAACTAACATAAGTAACATCATAGCAAACAAGCGTGCAGCCCACTCTTCTTTCACATCGGTTGCTCGGTTCCTCAGCCCAGGAGAAAGAACGCCTGAGAACGTGGAAATTGCCATAATCAACAATAGTCCAAAAAAATAAAAAGTCACAAACCTCTCGCCAAGTGCCTGTTCGGCGAGGGTAGGAAAAACAAGTCATAGGTTGGAGAAGATGCTCTGGCCACTTATGGAACATCTAGGAAGCTGCTCGTTGATAGAAGGTTCCTATATTGTTCTTTCATCTAGAGAACCCTTCGGGCTCCATGCACACTGAGGGGGGGGGAGGGGTTTATGAACACTGGTAACATAAGCTGTGTAAAGTCACGTTAAAAACTTGAGTTTTTCAGCAGTTTTTAGCATTTTTGTTTTAGCGTTTTGCCGCGTTTTTTTTCCGGGAGGAGGAGAAGACAAAGCCTGAAGAGCTGCTGCCCATCTGGGCAGATTAATTGAAGACTGCAGGAGTTTCTTCGGGGAGAGCTCAGGGGCCTGTCTCTAAAGCTGCTGAGATCAGTTAGGAGGAAGTCTACTGAGGATCTGGCCTCGAGTTCCACGGTACGGGGTCTGGCTGGTACTGGAAGGAGGCATCCATGTACACAGTGACACATTGAGTAGAGGCCTGAGAAAGAGAGATCATTGTGACTGTAGTTGCTTAACCCTGGGAGAGACTGTTCTGGAGTTGAGGGATTAGGACTGCTTCTATAGTGGGAGTCCCGAGTTGTCCTCTACCGGTCACCACAAGAGGTCCACCTTGTAGAGTTTTAGCTATTGCCAGCGAGTGTCCTCTGTTACAGTTTGCACTACATTTGGAGTATCCTGAGGGTCACTCTAGACCCCAACCAAGTTTACCCAGCTTTAAACTTCAAAAAGACTCACTGCTGGATTATTGTGGCGGGAAACTAGGAAACTGCTGTGTGCCTGGATGCCGTACACTCAACAGGGAATAGAACCTGAGACAAACAGTGAGACTCATCAGCGGTCTGAGTGCTACAATGGATATAAGGTGGAAAGGGGAGTGAAAAGCAGAGGGAAAGAGGAGAAGGTAACGAAAGGAGAGAAAGACAATAAAAGAAAGAACAAAACAAAGGGGAAAGAAACATAACTATAAGGGAAGAAGAAGGAGAAGGAGAAAGAGAAGGAGAAAGAGGAGGAGAAAGAAGTAGAAGAGAAAGAGGAGGAGAAAGAAGAAGAGGAGAAAGAAGAAGAGGAGAAAGAGGAGGAGAAAGAAGAAGAAGAAGAGAAAGAGGAGGAGAAAGAAGAAGAAGAGAAAGAGGAGGAGAAAGAAGAAGAGAAGAAAGAGGAGGAGAAAGAAGAAGAAGAGAAAGAGGAGGAGAAAGAAGAAGAAGAGAAAGAGGAGGAGAAAGAAGAAGAGAAAGAGGAGGAGAAAGAGGAGGAGGAGAAAGAGGAGGAGGAGAAAGAGGAGGAGAAAGAAGAAGAGAAAGAGGAGGAGAAAGAAGAAGAGAAAGAGGAGGAGAAAGAAGAGGAGAAAGAGGAGGAGAAAGAGGAGGAGAAAGAGGAGGAGAAAGAAGAGGAGAAGAAAGATGAAGAGAAAGAAGAAGAAGAGAAAGAGGAGGAGAAGGAGAAAGAAGAAGGAGAAAGAAGAAGAAGAAGAAGGAGAAAGAAGAAGAAGAAGAAGGAGAAAGAAGAAGAAGAAGAAGGAGAAAGAAGAAGAAGAAGAAGAAGAAGAAGAAGAAGAAGAAGAAGAAGAAGAAGAAGAGAAGAAAGATGAAGAGAAAGAAGAAGAGAAAGAAGAAGAGAAAGAGGAGGAGAAGGAGAAAGAAGAAGGAGAAAGAAGAAGAGAAAGAGGAGGAGAAAGAAGAAGGAGAAAGAAGAAGAGAGAGGAGGAGAAAGAAGAAGAGAGAGGAGGAGAAAGAAGAAGAGAAAGAAGAAGAGAAAGAGGGGGAGAAAGAGGGGGAGAAAGAAGAGGAGAAAGAAGAGGAGAAAGAAGAAGAGAAAGAAGAAGAAGGGAAAGAAGAAGAAGAGAAAGAGGAGGAGAAAGAAGAAGAAGAAGAAGAGAAAGAAGAGGAAGAGAAAGAGGAGGAGAAAGAAGAAGAAGAGAAAGAAGAGGAAGAGAAAGAGGAGGAGAAAGAAGAAGAAGAGAAAGAAGAGGAAGAGAAAGAAGAGGAGAAAGAAGAAGAAGAGAAAGGAGGAGGAGAAAGAAGAGGAAGAGAAAGAAGAGGAAGAGAAAGAGGAGGAGAAAGAAGAGGAAGAGAAAGAAGAGGAAGAGAAAGAAGAAGAAGAGACAGAAGAGGAAGAGAAAGAGGAGGAGAAAGAAGAGGAAGAGAAAGAAGAGGAAGAGAAAGAAGAGGAAGAGAAAGAGGAGGAGAAAGAAGAGGAAGAGAAAGAAGAGGAAGAGAAAGAAGAGGAAGAGAAAGAAGAGGAGAAAGAAGGGAGGGAGGGAGAAAAAAGGAGGGAGGGAGGGAGAAAAAAGGAGGGAGGGAGGGAGAAAAAAGGAGGGAGGGAGGGAGAAAAAAGGAGGGAGGGAGGGAGAAAAAAGGAGGGAGGGAGGGAAGGAGGGAGGGAGAAAAAAGGAGGGAGGGAGGGAGGGAAGGAGGGAGGGAGAAAAAAGGAGGGAGGGAGGGAAGGAGGGAGGGAGAAAAAAGGAGGGGGGAAGGAAGGAAGGAAGTAGAAGAAGAGGAACCTATCAGTGCTTCAGAGGGAGGAATTGATAACTTGAAGAGCTGTAGGGAGAAAACCAAACACATGTATAAGACTGTCCTCGAGAAGGAAGGTTGGGTCAGTCAGGATGTCTCCACAGAGATTCTCCCAGAAATCAGCAGATAGCAGAGTACAAAGTTCTCTTAGGCTGCTTTAGTGCCACCATGATTGCCAGAACACAATCCATCTAAAACCTGCAAAGCAGAAGAGGAGGAACATGTATCAGAGGGAAGGTGTAGCTCAAATGAAAATGACCCCATGGGAAAACCAGTGTGTCCTTGCAAAGGCCAAAGGATTCCTTGTCCTAGCCATGAAATTGTCAACCTGGATGTTGAAGTAGGATGCCAACAGATCCACATCTTGCATCCCCCAGCTGTGACGGATGTCCTAGAACACGTCAGGGTGAACAGACTATTACCCCATATCCAGGCACTAACAGCCGAGGAAGTCTGCCTGCCAATTGTCTACGTGAACGTGAAATGCAGACAAAGCTGGAAAATGTATTTTGGGGAAAATCAGAATTCGGTCCACCTCTTGAAGGGTTGCATGACTTTAGTCCACTGAACATCAGCAGACAGGGTCTGGACAGAGTTTTTCTTCAACAGCAAATCGACCAGATACTCCACAATGTTCATATCCCTTGAGTGCAACATCGCAAGTGCAGAAACTGCTGAAGCTGCAAAAAAATAGGGAGATGTAAATAGGTATTCTTAATGAATAACGACATTAAAAATCTCCCCTTTTGCAGTGATGCATTAAGACGGGGCCAATTCCATCTGGAATTTTCAGACCTGCAAAAAGACATTGAGAAGCTTCAAATCCAGAATGAGACTAATACCCCTCAGGGTTTTGAAACCATAAATAGGTTGAATTAAAAACAACTGAAACGTTCCTCTGAGGAAACCTGAACAATTATTCCTGAGGAGTGATGCTGCGTGAAGATACCAGAATCTCAGCAGGCAACTTTTGAGGACATGAAACGGGGAGGAGGCCAGGTCCAAAATTCCATCCTGTACCCCAAGGACACAAAGATCCAAAATGCTCTTCGACCAGGTGGCTGATCATGTGGTGGGGCCAAAGTATACTCCCCAAGGATGCTGCATAGGGGCACTGACCCGAAACCTGCAGGAGGTAGCTGCAGTGGCTTTAGGTGCAGCTGGGTTAGGAAGGTGATTTCTCAATGAGGAATTTTCAAAGTCTTCCAGGTAGAATTAGGAGTCAAACCAAAAAAGGACGTTGAAGGTAGAGTGTAGGAAAGGAGAGGGAAGGTATTAAAATGGAACAATAGATAAAAAGTACCGGAAAGAAAGATTAAAGCTGCAGGGAAAGGAAAGCAGTAGGTGAGGAGGAGAAAGTGGAGTAAAGAAACAGACACCACGAGCACAAGTAAAACAGAAATGGGAGGTAATGCTCTTATGAGCAGGAGCTCCAGGCTCCGAAAAAGAGTTTCTCTGCCTTTTCTTTTTTTAAAGTACAAAAATGGTGCATTTTTGTACAAAAAACACATTGGCGAAACACGTCAGAGTGTATAAACACACACACACATATACAGTGAAGGAAATGTGTATTTGCTCCCCGGCTGATTTTGAATGTTCGCCCACTCACAAAGGAATGATCGGTCTAAAAATTGAATGTTCGGTGTATTGTAACACTGAGAGACAGAATAGCAACAACAAATTCAGCAGAAATGCATCTAACAAATGATGACTGATCTGCATGTTCATGAGGGAAAGAAGGATTTGATCCCCTTCACAAAACATGACTTAGTACTTGGTGGCAAATCTCTTGTTGGCAATCACAGAGGTCAGACGTTTCCTGGAGTTGGCCCCCAGGTTTGCACACATCTCAGGAGGGATTTTGGCCCACTCCTCTTGGCAGATCCTCTCCAAGTCATTAAGGTTTGGTGGCTGATGTTTGGCAACTCGAACTTTCAGCTCCCTCCACAGATTTTCAATCAGATTAAGGTCTGGAGACTGGCTAGGCCACTCAAGGACGTTAATGTGCTTCTTTTTGAGCCGCTCCTTTGTTGCCTTGGCCATGTGTTTTAGTTCATTGTCATGCTGGAACACCCATCCACGACCCATTTTCAATGCCCTGGCTAAGGGAAGAAGGTTCTCACCCAAGATTTGGCGGTACATTGCCCCATCCATCGTCCCTTTGATGCGGTGCAGTTGTCCTGTCCCCTTAGCAGAATGTTTCCACCATGTTTGACAGTTGGGATGGTGGTCTTGGGGTCATAGGCAGCATTCCTCCTCCTCCAGTTGATGCCAAAGAGCTCAATGTTGGTCTCATCTGACCACAACACTTCCCACCAGTCCTCCTCTGCATCATTCAGATGTTCAGTGGCAGACTTCAGACGGGCCTGGACATGTGCTTTCTTGAGCAGAGGGACCTTGCGGGCACTGCAGGATTTCAGTCCTTGTCGGCGTAGTGTGTTACCAATTGTTTTCTTGGTGACTGTGGTCCCAGCTGCCTGGAGATCATTGACAAGATCCTCACGTGTAGTTCTGGGATGATTCCTCACTGTTCTCATGATCATTGACACTCCACGAGGTGAGATCTTGCATGGTGCACCAGACCTAGGGAGACTGACACTTGTTTTGTGTTTTTTCCATTTGTGAATGATTGCACCAACTGTTGTCACCTTCTCACCAAGCTGCTTGGCCATAGTTTGGCAGCCCAGTCCAGCCTTGTGTAGGTCTACCATCTTGTCCCTGACCTCCTTGGACAGCTCTTTGGTCTTTGCCATGGTGGAGAGTTTGGAATCTGATGGTTTGATTGCTCCTGTGGACAGGTGTCTTTTATACAGGTAACACAATGAGATTAGCAGCACTCCCTTTAAGAGACCGCTTCTAATCTCAGCTTGTTACCTGTATGAAAGACACCTGGTAGCCAGAAATCCTGCTGAATGATAGGGGATCAAATCCTTCTTTCCCTCATGAACATGCAGATCAGTCATCATTTGTTAGACGCATTTCTGCTGAATTTGTTGTTGTATTCTGTCTCTCAGTGTTATAATACACCGAACATTCGATGTTTAGACCGATCATTTCTCTGTGAGTGGGCAAACATTCAAAATCAGCAGGGGAGCGAATACACATTTCCTTCACTGTACATACATATTAAAGCTGCCCTGCAAAGAAGTTAATGGAATGTCACTTTGTGACATTTTGGAAAGAGGGGAAATAGTACTTTGCAACTGTAAAAATAAAGCATGGCACTATGCCCCCAACCCCGAAACCCCCTTCCCCCCAGCTCCACTGCCAGCAATTGTGATTACTACCTGCAGACAAAAAGTGATCGCTTTCTCTGCGGGTAGTGTGACCCTACCCTTACAGGAGCACAGCTGTAGTATAGCTAGTACCTGACCAGCAAATCGATACCAATGGCTCTTAAGGACTTGTTTTTTTTTTTTTTTCTAGCCGTGTTGGCTTTTTCTAGTTGTGTTCTAAATGAACATCAACTCTCAAAAGTCCTCTGGGGAAAAAGAACAGTCGAGGGAGCAATTATGATGATCATTCCTGTTATCCGTCTCATTGCATTACAGCCTTCATCAAGCCGCACGTAACGCTGCTATCCAGGTAGATGTATAGATCAATAGATTGCAAAGCAGAGCTTTTAGCCTGGCGGTTTTCTAAACTCGTCTGGAATAAGAACTGGCTTGTGCGGACGTAACGGAGAACTGTTAAGAGTCTCAAGGAAGTAAAGGCATTATTGTTATAAACAGCCAACTAAAAGTTCTCTTGGGTAAAATTTCCCAGCGTTGTAAAACAAAATATTCACAGGGAAGACTCTTCAGTAGCTAAATTCATCCGGGAGTTCAACATTTTCTGTATGAGATAATTAAGAACAAAAATAAATATTTTCTGGACACTTGATTTTGCCCCTTTTCACATATACTATATGGCCAAAAGTATGACGACAACCCCACCAAAATGAGGAAGTTTGTGTGTTCCCTGGGAAGAGCACTGCTAATGTTACCACATACAAAGCCACTGTAGACAATTGTGCTCTTCCATTCTTGTGGTAACAGTTTGGTGAAGACCCTTTTCTGTTCCACCATGACTGTGCCCTGTGTACAAAGCCAGCTCCATAAAGACATGGTTTGACCAGTTTGGTGTGAAGAAACTCGAATGTCCTGCACAGAGCCCTGACCTCAACCCTACTGAGCACCTTTGGGATAATTCGGAACGCTGATGTTGATCCAGATATTCTCATCCAACACCAGTGCCTCAAATCACAAAATGTTTCTTTGGCTGAAAGTAATTTTGCAGGAAGTCATCCAAGAAGAATTGAGCCAGATCCATAAAGACATGGTTTGACCAGTTTGGTGTGAAGAAACTCGAATGTCCTGCACAGAGCCCTGACCTCAACCCTACTGAGCACCTTTGGGAGAAATTGGAAATACTCCATCATACACAGACATTGTAGACAAATGTGCTCTTCCAGCCTTGTGGTAACAGTTTGGTGGAGACCCTTTTCTATTCCAGCATGACTGTCCCCCTGTGTACATACAGACATGGTTTGACCAGTTTGGTGTGGAGAAACTCGAGTGTCCTGCACAAAGCCCTGACCTCACCCCTACTGAGCACCTTTGGGATAAGTTGGAAAGCTCATGTGAGCTGGGTCTTCTCATCCAACATCAGTGCCTGACATCACAAATGTTCTTTTGGATGAATGTAATTTTGTAGGAAGCCATTCAAGAAGAGTGGAAGGAGAGTCATCCATGAAGACCCTTTTCTGTTCTATCATGACTGTGCCCTGTGTACAAAGCCAGCTCCAAAAAGACATGTTTTGGCAAGTTTGGTGTGAAGGATCTTGAGTGTCCTGCACAGAGCCATGACCTCACCCCTACAGAGCACCTTTGGGATAAATTGGAACGCTGATGTTGATCCAGGTATTCTCATCCAACACCAGTGCCTCAAATTACAAATGTTTCTTTGGCTGAAAGTAATTTTGCAGGAAGTCATCCAAGAAGAATTGAGCCCGATCCATAAAGACATGGTTTGACCAGTTTGGTGTGAAGGAACTTGAACGTCCTGTACAGAGCCCTGACCTCAACTTTACTGAACACCTTTGGAATAAAACTGGATTGTGAGCCAGGTCTTCCCATCCAGAATCAGTACCTGACCTCAAAATGGGCACACATTGTCAGACACCCTCCAAAATCTTGTTGCAGGTCTTCCCAAAAGAGTGGAGTATGCTATGGCTACAAAGGGGGGCAACTTCATATTAATGGTCAAGGTTGGGGAATGGAATGTCCAACAAGCTCATATAGGTGTGATGGGTGTAGAAACGCCAGTGCCCTGCACACAGTCTTTTCATCCAACATCAGTACCTGACCTTCCAGGCTCATGAATAAAGAATTCCACCATAATGGTAACTCTGCATGTAAATCACACATCAAAATATCCAAAAAAAGGGTCATCCCACTCCGAACTAATACACTATAAGGATCAATGTATGTGGACACCCCTGTAGATGATCCAGTTCATGTGTCCCCAGTGAAGGGTACTGTTATTACTCCATCACACAAACACATTGTAGACAAATGTGCTCTTCCAACCTTGTGGTAACAGTTTGGTGAAGACCCTTCTCTGTTCCAGCATGACTGTTCCCCTATGTACAAAGCCAGCTCCATAAAGACATGGTTTGACCAGTTTGATGTGGAGGAACTTGAGTGTCCTGCACAGAGCCTCAACCCTACTGAACGCCTTTGGGATGAATTGGAACCCCGATTGTCAGCCAGGTCTTATTTTTGGTGCCCAACACGAGGCCCAATGTATGAGCTAGGTCTTCTCATCCAACATCAGTACCTTACCTCACAAATGGTCCAAATTCCCAAAGACATCCTACAAAATTTTGTGAAAGGTCTTCCAAGATGAGTGGAGTGGAAGATATTATAGCCACAAAGTTGGGGCAACTTCATATTAAAAGAGAAGTACCTTTGGGATGAATCAGAACACCGATGGAGAGTTAGGCCTAGTCATCCAGTATCAATACCAGACTTCAACACTACTGAACACCTTTGGAATAGTTTAGAATGCCAATGGTGAGCCAGGTCCTCTCCAACTTCCGATTTGGGCTTTCAGGCTCATACTACATCATACAAAGACATGACAGACAATAGTGCTCTTCCAACCTTGTGGTTACTGTTTGGTGAAGACCCTTTTCTGTTCCACCATAACGGTGTCCTGTGTACAAAGCAAGATCCATAAAGACATGATGTGTCCAGTTTAATGTTGAGGAACTTGAGTGTCCTGTACAGAGCCCTGACTTCAACCCGACTGAACACTGGGATGAGTTAAAACACCAACTGCAAGCCAGGTCTCTTTGCTAAACGCCAGTACTAGACCTCATAGAGGCGCTTTTGGCTGAATGGAAACAAAAGTGATACGGACACATTCCAAAAAAACGTTGAAAGCCTTCCTAGAAAAATGGAAGGTATTTTTTTATTATTATTATTAATTATATACAAAATGGTGTAGAGTCTCTCTCTAGTAACTGAAAAAGAAAAATGACTTAAACCCCAATACTTGTTATTTACATACAGTGAAAAATATCTCAATATTTATACAATACATTTCACTAATATTCAAGTGCTATACAAAAAAATTCAATTCAATTCAATCCCAGATTCTTTATATGAAGCACCACAGTCCCACGTGCAAATGCGAAATTTTTTTTTTCTCACATTCTTCATGCATTCACCAATGTGAAATAAAAAACACGAATCCGTAGAAAATGCACCAAAATTCCAGAGTCCACTTGGCTTTATTCCACCATGTGTAATTATTATAGGAGTGCCCTCACCTTCATGGGTGGACCTCAAACGGAAAAAATAACTGGTGAGGATATAAACTCTGGTTCTCATCCAGCATTATTGATAATCTCCTTCCACTCTTCCCATCAGGGGTTAAGGCTCATGGGAAACATGTATAAAAGATATTAGTAGCGTAGCATCTACAACCATTTATTAACGATAAATAAAAATCCATTTTAATTAAAAGAACATCGGCTCTGCAGCATACAGCATTAATGGGATAGTCTCCGAGTCCCACTTGCCTCGGCTCTCCGTCTACATCTCGTATTCACTGAGAGCATCGGCCAGCATGGTGACGTCACACCCCGCCTATCTGAGGACTTTTTCAAAAAGGTGGCCTTGTGGGGTCTGGGACTGAATTTTATTTAATTGGACTGTTTTGGAGTTTTTTTTAATAGCACTTGAATAATAGTGAAATGCATTTATAAATACTGAGAGATTTTTCCCTGTATGTATAGAACAATTATTGGGGTTTAAGTAATATTTGTTTCTAGAACAAAGCGCTGCGCCATTTGGCATATATTTCGTTATGTTGAGTTTGTGATGAAATGCGGTGAGAGCGGCTTTTTTCAGATTGTAGATTGTTAGGAGGATTTGAGCACCGCAGGTAGGGATGTACTCATACCACTGTGATAAGACCAAGTACTCGCCAATACCAATTACCGATGCCTATTGTTTAGGGACATATAACATGAACCAACAAACAGAATCTCAGCAAAAGACATGTAACAGGACTGCCAGAAATACAGCAAGGGACATGTAACAGGACTGCCAGACGTAAAGCAAGGAACATGTAACAGGACTGCCAGACGTACAGCAAGGAACATGTAACAGGACTGCCAGAAGTACAGCAAGGAACACGTAACAGGACTGCCAGAAGAACAGCAAGGGACACGTAACAGGACTGCTAGAAGTACAGCAAGGGACACGTAACAGGACTGCCAGAAGTACAGCAAGGGACATGTAACAGGACTGCCAGAAGTACAGCAAGGGACAGGACTCACCGCCAGAAGTACAGCAAGGGACACGTAACAGGACTGCCAGAAGTACAGCAAGGGACACGTAACAGGACTGCCAGAAGTACAGCAAGGGACACGTAACAGGACTGCCAGAAGTACAGCAAGGGACCCGTAACAGGACTGTCAGAAGTACAGCAAGGGACACGTAACAGGACTGCCAGACGTACAGCAAGGGACACGTAACAGGACTGCCAGAAGTACAGCAAGGGACACGTAACAGGACTGTCAGAAGTACAGCAAGGGACACGTAACAGGACTGCCAGACGTACAGCAAGGGACACGTAACAGGACTGCCAGAAGTACAGCCAGGGACACGTAACAGGACTGCCAGAGGTACAGCAAGGGACACGTAACAGGACTGTCAGAGGTACAGCAAGGGACACGTAACAGGACTGTCAGAGGTACAGCAAGGGACACAAAACAGGACTGCCAGAGGTACAGCAAGGGACACGTAACAGGACTGCCAGAGGTACAGCAAGGGACACGTAACAGGACTGCCAGAGGTACAGCAAGGGACACGTAACAGGACTGCCAGAGGTACAGCAAGGGACATGTAACAGGACTGCCAGAAGTACAGCAAGGGACATGTAACAGGACTGCCAGAGGTACAGCAAGGGACACGTAACAGGACTGCCAGAGGTACAGCAAGGGACACGTAACAGGACTGCCAGAGGTACAGCAAGGGACATGTAACAGGACTGCCAGAAGTACAGCAAGGAACATGTAGGCATTCTCCGATGCCATTTTGGGAGGAAAAGAAATGTCATCTCCAAACACTGAAAGGTTTCTTCACAGTAAGAGCGGTGAGAATGTGGAATAGACTCCCTCAAGAGTTGGTTGTGGCCAGCTCAGTGGATTGCTGTAGGAAAGTCCTGGATTCTTTCTTGGATACACAGAATATAACTGGATACTAACATTTATAGGGAAAGTTGATCCAGGGAATATCCGATTGCCTCTCGGGTGATCAGGAAGGAATTCATTTCCATGCAGGAGAAAATTGGATCGTGCTTTGCTGTGTTTTTTTGCCTTCCTCTGGATCCACTGTGGGTGGAGGATCATAACTTTTTTTTTATGGTTGAACTGGATGGACTTTTGTTTTTTTTCAGCCAGACTAACTATGTAACGTAGCCCTCTCTGCCTCCACACTAACATCACTTCTGGTATCGGGTTCAAGCATTATGAAATCTGAAGACTACCAAAGAATTCTGGGGTGCAATGTAGGGCCAAGTGTCAGAAAGTTGGGTCTCAATCAGAGGTCATGGGTCTTCCAGCAGGACAATGACCCAAAGCACACGTCAAAAAGCCCCCAGAAATGCTTTCAGACAAAGCGCTGGAGAGGAATGAACAGGCCAGCAAGGAGTCCAGATCTCCATCCCATAGAACTCCTGTGGAGAGATCTTAGAACATCAGTTGGGAAAAGGAACCTTCCAATCTGAGAGACCTGGAGCAGTTGGCTAAGAAGAGCGATCCAAAATTCCAGTAGAGAGGTGGAAGAAACTCATTGATGGTTACAGAAAGCCATTGATTTCAGGTATGTTTTTCCAAGGGATGTTGCTATTAAATTGAGGGTGCCAATTATTTTGTCCAGTCCATTTTTTGGGGTTTTGCGTGTGATGGGAGTCACTTTGGGTGGGGGCACATGGAACACAGCCCCCTTTAGAGAGGTGGGGAGACCCCTGTCTCAGCTCCCCATATCCCTCTTATGTGTAAGTCACCCTGTGCCTATTAGGGGTACAGGGTGGAATGTCCTGCTATTGTGTAGACATGTATAGGTGAAGGGTTGTTCATTGTTCACTGCTGTATCCCATTGTTCTATTGTGTGTCTGGTTTGGTAGCAAACTATTATGGGATGTATGTGTTTGTGCATTGTCTTGGTGGGGGGGTCTTTCCGGCAGCCCTTCCCCCTGACGGGACTGCCTGCTGATGTGTTTCCTGTTACTGAGTGTGTATTTCCCCGCCCTGTGTCTATATCTTGTATCTATGTTAAAATAAAGCAGTCTATCTCCTGGTTTCCTTCCAAGACTGGTGCTGTCCCATCTTGTATGGCCAGCGGTGGTGTCCGTGGATCTGTGTTCGGACAGGAAAGTGGGAGTCTAACAGAAATACCCTAGTGCAGTCGGGGTCCGGTTCCGTTACATGCATGAATGTGTAAGATTTGGCTTTTTGTTCCTCCACTTTTTTGTGTCATACCAATACAAACAACAGAAATAAAACACGAGAATGCCGAAACATCTGTAACTGCAACAATTTTCTGGGTGAAGTGGTGTGTTATCTGACAAAAATGCGGCAGGGACAAGATTTTTGTCCAAGACTATGTAAAATATTTAAAACAGTACAAAATAATAATTTCCGTTACCTAGTTTTTTGCATCATTTGAACCCAACATGAAGAAACATAAAGAGTTAATTCCAACCAATCCAACAGATCACAACCTCCCCCTCCCATAAAGCCATTATTGATGTCCTGACCACGAGAGCTATGTCCTTCCACCAACCTGTAATAGAATGTTTACAGGAAACAGCAGAAAATATCTGATTATCCAATTAATTAAGACTATGAGTTTTTAGTTAGGATAATTGCTTTCATCATCTAACTACAATGAATTGCCATGTTTGTGCACATAAGCTCCTCGTTGTTTACCGCTTTCAATCAGAGTTGCACAATCGCGGTGCCGCGCTGCTAACTAGGAAACACAGCGTGTAGACGGTATATCATTAATAAATAATAGCGATTTAAAGAATAAATAGATGGCTTTTAAAAAAGGAATGTATAATAATTTTTTAGTCAAATGTTTATTTGGAAGTTTGGAATCTTATAGATTTTATTTCTTTTTTTATCATTTTTTTAAATCATTTCTATAAAAAGATAAAAATAATGGAAGTACTGTCCGTAATACTCTTTACTTTTATTTTGTCCCCTTCATCAAAGTGTAAGCAGTCCACAGGAGGTAGGGGTCTCCTTGCAGGAGAACATTTAAAAGTCTCTTCTGCAAAAAAAAGCGGTTTCCTCTTTCCCTTAACTTTTTACTTTCTGTATAAAGTGGGGAAAATAATGATCTGACCCCCATGCAGATTTTGTAGGTTTGCCCACTTACACAGAAATGAAGGGTCTATAGATTTTATCATAGGTGTATTTTAACTGATAGAGACAGAATATCAACCAAAAATTCAGAAAACACACGATACAAATGTAATAAATGGAGTTGCAGTTCGGTGAGTAAAATAAGTATTTGATCCCCAAGCAAAACATGACTTAGTACTTGGTGGAGGAACCCTTGTTGGCAAGCACAGAGGTGAGATGTTCCTTGTAGTTGGTGGAAGAACCCTTGTTGGGAAGCACAGAGGTGAGATGTTCCTTGTAGTTGGTGGAGGAACCCTTGTTGGCGAGCTCAGAGGTAAGACGTTCCTTGAAGTTCGTGGAGGAACCCTTGTTGGGAAGCACAGAGGTGAGACGTTCCTTGTAGTTGGTGGAGGAACCCTTGTTGGCGGGCACAGAGGTGAGACGTTCCTTGTAGTTGGTGGAGGAACCCTTGTTGGCGGGCACAGAGGTGAGACGTTCCTTGTAGTTGGTGGAGAAACCCTTGTTGGCGGGCACACAGGTGAGATGTTCCTTCTAGTTGATGGAGGAACCCTTGTTGGTGGGCACAGAGGTGAGACGTTCCTTGTAGTTGGTGGAGGAACCCTTGTTGGCGGGCACAGAGGTGAGACGTTCCTTGTAGTTGGTGGAGAAACCCTTGTTGGCGGGCACACAGGTGAGATGTTCCTTCTAGTTGATGGAGGAACCCTTGTTGGTGAGCACAGAGGTGAGTCGTTCCTTCTAGTTGGTGGAGGAACACTTGTTGGCGAGCAAAGAGGTGAGATGTTCCTTGTAGTTGGTGGAGGAACCCTTGTTGGCGATCACAGAAGTGAGACGTTCCTTGTAGTTGGTGGAGGAACCCTTGTTGGTGAGCACAGAGGTGAGACGTTCCTTGTAGTTGGTGGAGGAACCCTTGTTGGCGAGCACAGAGGTGAGACGTTCCTTGTAGTTGGTGGAGGAACCCTTGTTGGCGAGCACAGAGGTGAGATGTTCCTTATAGTTGGTGGAGGAACCTTTGTTGGCGAGCACAGAGTTCCTTGTAGTTGGTTCCCAGGTTTGCAGACATCTCAGGAGGGATTGTGGGCAGCAAACCACGGGGCTCATGTATAAAACCAGAAGAAAATGAAGTGCCAGTATAGCTCATAGCGACGAATTAAAATCTTTGTTACATTTTCCAACCTCCTTCTCAAAAATGAAATTGCATCGGAAGTGAGGGGTGTGTCAGACCAGGTCTGGACCTAAGCTCTGATTGTGAAGCGCTCTCGCTCGTCCAACTCTGCTGCCTATTGGACAGCCCAGTCATAGACGCCCTGCACAACTACTAAAACAGAAAAGTGGCGGTAAGACTAAGAAAATGGAAGTTGGTGTCACAATGTCTAACTGCCTATCTCTTACTTTTACTTAAGCTGAGCTTTAAGGGCCAGTTCACCCCTCATGCTGTCCAGTGCGTTTTTTTCCTGCATCAAAAACGCATTGATTGTAGGTTACAGGGTTTCCAATGGCATAGTTCACACCAGTGCGGTAAGTTTCAGAAATTAAAAGTAGAATATGCTGCATTTTTTCTGCATTGATCTGTAGTGGAACGCATCAAAAACACACCAAAAATGCACCTAAAACACACTGGAATGCACGTCTCTATTTCAATTGAAGAAAAAGAGAGGGGGGGAATGAACCGGAACGCATCAAAACTGCACCGGAACGCGCTGAAAACGTGCATGCAGAAACACATCCAGATGCTTCTGGACTGCATATCTGTGGTGTAAACCGGCCCTTAAGGGTCAGTCATTAAATATGTTGTAGTTAAAGGGTATCGCCACCTTTGTATCAGAAAAAAAAAAAGTCAATGACCAATGAGAGCCTCTTCTTACTTCTGAGACAAAAGCAGAGACTCTCATTGGTCAGCAATGTCAGATGACTGCACTAACCAATGGCCCGGGAGCTATTGCACTGCGTATGCTTCTACATTGCCGGCAACCATGACTTGGCAGATGATGTTACACAAAGGTAGATAAGCACACAAGGGGCAGCAGCAGAAGCTTTGGGGAGGATGTTTGAAAGGATTTCATTGGCTGAGATAGCAGCAGGAGCCACGGTCAATCCCAGCCAGTGAGCCAATGAAGATAGAGAAAGGGCAGGGCCGAACTGCAGATCTGAGTGTAAATGGACATGGACATGGACAAGGGCTTGGGAGCGCCCTGTCTGGGAGCCTCCATAGCAAGCTGCTTGCTCTGGGGGCACTTGGTAGGAGGGAGGGGCCAGGAGTGCTGATGGGGGACCCGAGAAGAGGAGCTTCGGGGCTGCTCTGAGCAGGTAAGTATATTTGCTTGGTTTTTTTTAAAATGCCTTTAATATCACTTTAAGGACTTGATGAAGTCTCCACTTGACTGGCTTATAGGTAAAATGTAAAGGGTCTTGCTGCCCCCACAGGACTGGGGGTATCCTTTCATCTGCTAGAAACTCAACAACAAAGAGGGAGCACCGACCTAGAGAATTACCAGAACACAATTTTATTTGATATATATAACAAGTGATATACTCACAAACACATGATATGCACAGGCATACCGAGAAATGCAAACGAGACCGCCTCCAGGTCCACAGTGCTGATGGTATGGGAAGACCTCGTAGCTGCTTACACGTTTCAAAGGTCAAGTGGCTCTGAGGAAGAGGGCTTGACTTTCTAAGTATGCCATCAGCACTGTGGACCTGGAGGCGGTCTCGTTTGCATTTCTTGATACACTTGTGCATGTCTTGTGACACACAATATATTGCCCAAAGTATTGGGCCAGCCCTCCATATCATGTAATTCAGGTGTTCCAATCCCCTCCATATCATGTGATTCAGGTGTTCCAATCCCCTCCATATCATGTGATTCAGGTGTTCCAATCCCCTCTATGGACACAGGTGTATACAATCAAGCCCCTAGGCATGCAGACGGCTTCTACAAACATTGGTGAAAGAATGGGTCGCTCTCAGGAGCTCAGTGACTCCAAGCGTGGTCCTGTGATAGGTGGCCACCTGGGCAATAAGTCCATCCGTGACATTTCCTGGCTACTAAATATTCCACGCTCAACTGTTAGTGGGATTATAACAAAGTGGAAGCCACTGGGAACAACAGCCACTCAGCCACCAAGTGGTAGGCCATGTCACATGACAGGGCGAGGTCAGCACATGCTGAAGCGCACAGTGCGCAGAAGTCGCCAACTGTCTGCAGAGTCAATAGCTAAAGACCTCCAAACTTGGTGTGGCCTTCAGATGAGCCCAACAACAGTGCGTAGAGAGCTTCATGGAATGGGTTTCCATGGCCGAGCAGCTGCATCCAAGCCTTCCATCACCAAGTGCAATGCAAAGCGTCAGATACTGTGGTGTAAAGCACGCCGCCACTGGACTCTAGAGCAGTGGAGATGTGTTTTCTGGAGTGACCAATCACGCTTCTCTGTCTGGTAATCCCATGGATGTGTCTGGGTTTGGCGGTTGCCAGGAGAACAGTACTTGCCTGACTGCATTGTGCCAAATGTAAAGTTTGGTGGAGGGGGGATTATGGTGTGGGGTTGTTTTTCAGGGGTCGGGCTTGGCCCCCTAGTTCCAGTGAAGGGAGCTCTTAAAGTGGAGCTCCACCCAAAAGGGGAAGTTCCACTGTAAGCCTTTGTCCCCCACTCCCCATTAAGGATTGGCACCTTTAGGAAGCCGGTATCCGAATTTGACATTTCACACACACAAAATAAAATCGTGTTATGGTCCTGTGTTAGGTCAGCGCCCCCCTCTATTTCTTGCTGTTTTCTAACAAAAGTGGAGATACCAGGAGCCTCTGGTTGGTGGGATCTCGGAGGACCGCACACTTGCTAGGCCCATTATGAGGCCAATTATCTGCAAAGTGTCTCTTTAAAGGATTATACCCGTCGTGAAAAAAATATGGAGAACTGCCACGGATGTCCTTCTAAAAATGTCAGCTCCCTGGCTGTCTGTCTTCAATACTTAATGCGTCCCAAAAAACAAAAGCACGCGGTCAACGAGCACCAAAGAGAAGTCCCTATCGCTATACTTTCTCCAGGTCCACCACTTAGATGGCATTAAAGGTAAAGCTTCAGCATGACAGCCAGGCACCCAGCATTTTCAGGAGAGGTCATGTCAGGTTTCCTTTTAAATGTATGAAGGATTACCCTTGCTCAAGGCTCTTGCTGGACACCAATATAGTCTCTTTATGTGCCAGGGCTTGACAAATCCCAGGCGCCAAGTCGCCTTGGCAATTAGAAATTGCCTGATGCCTGGGTTCACACACTGCCTTACATTGACTTCAAGGTAAAAATGCCTCCCATCGACTTCAAGGCAAAAACGCCTCCCATCGACTTCAAGGCAAAAACGCCTCCCATCGACTTCAAGGCAAAAACGCCTCCCATCGACTTCAAGGCAAAAACGCCTCCCATCGACTTCAAAGCAAAAACGTCTCCCATCGACTTCAAGGCAAAAACGCCTCCCATTGACTTTAACCACCTCCCGTACGCCGTTGTACAGTGAGGAACAGAAGTATTTGAACCCCCTGCGATTCTGCACATTCTCCCACTTAGAAATCATGGAGGGGTCTGAAATTCACATTGGAGGTGCATTCCCACTCTGAGAGACAGAATTTAAAAAACAAATTCAGGAGATCACATTGTATGATTTGTAAAGAATGTATTTGTCTCGCACGGCTGAACAGAAGTATTTGAACCCCTAAGACACAGCAAGAATTCTGGCTCTCAGAGACCTGTTACTGCGCCTTTAAAAAGTCCACCTCTACTCCACTCATTCATCTAACTTAGTAGCACCTGTCTGAGCTCTTTAAAGACACCTGTCCACCCCACAGTCAGTCAGACGCCAACTACTACCATGGGCAAGACCAAAGAGCTGTCAAAAGACACCAGAGACTAAATGGTGGACCTCCACAAGGCTGGAAAGGGCTACGGGGCAATTGCCAAGCAGCTTGGTGAAAATAGATCAACTGTTGGAGCAATTGTTAGAAAATAGAAGAGGCTAAAGACGACTGTCAGTCTCCGTCGGACTGGGGCTCCATGCAAGATGTCACCTCGTGGGGTATCACTGATGAGAAGAAAGGTGAGGAATCAGCCCAGAACTACAAGGGAGGAGCCGGTCAATGACATGAAGAGAGCTGGGACCACAGTTTCACAGGTCACTGTCGGTAGAACACTAAGCCATCATGGTTTCAAATCATGCATTGCACGGAAGGTTCCCCTGCTCCACTCATCACATGTCCAGGCCCGTCTGAAGGTTCCCCTGCTCCAGTCATCACATGTCCAGGCCCATCTGAAGGTTCCCCTGCTCCAGTCATCACATGTCCAGGCCCGCCTGAAGGTTCCCCTGCTCAAGTCATCACATGTCCAGGCCCGCCTGAAGGTTCCCCTGCTCAAGTCATCACATGTCCAGGCCCGCCTGAAGGTTCCCCTGCTCAAGTCATCACATGTCCAGGCCCGTCTGAAGGTTACCCTGCTCCAGTCATCACATATCCAGGCCCGTCTGAAGGTTACCCTGCTCCAGTCATCACATATCCAGGCCCGTCTGAAGGTTACCCTGCTCCAGTCATCACATGTCCAGGTCCGTCTGAAGGTTCCCCTGCTCCAGTCATCACATGTCCAGGCCCGTCTGAAGTTTGCCAATGACCATCTGGATGATCCAGAGGAGGCATGGGAGAAAGTCATGTGGTCAGAGGAGACCAAAGGAGAACTTTTTGGTCTAAACTTCACTCGTCGTGTTTGGAGGAAAAAGGATGAGTTGCATCCCAAGAACACCATCCCTACTGTGAAGCATGGGGGTGGTAACATCATGCTTTGGGGGTGCTTTTCTGCGAAGGGGACAGGACGACTGCACTGTATTAAGGAGAAGATGAATGGGGCCATTTATTGTGAGATTTTCAGCAACAACCTCCTTCCCTCAGTCAGAGCATTGAAGACGGGTCGTGGCTGGGTCTTCCAACATGACAACGACCCGAAGCACACAGCCAGGAGAACCAAGGAGTGGCTCCGTAAGAAGCATATCAAGGTTCTGGAGTGGCCTAGCCAGTCTCCAGACCTAAATCCAATAGAACATCTTTGGAGGGAGCTGAAACTCCGTGTTGCTCAGCGACAGCCCCGAAACCTGACAGATCTAGAGGAGATCGGTGTGGAGGAGTCGGCCAAAATCCCTGTTGCAGTGCAAACCTGGCCAAGGACTACAGGAAACGTCTGACCTCTGTAATTGCAGACAAAGGCTTCTGTACCAAATATTAACACGGATCTTCTCAGGGGTTCAAATACTTCTGTTCAGCCGTGCGAGACAAATACATTCTTTACAAATCATACAATGTGATCTCCTGAATTCTGTCCTCAGAGTGGGAATCCCCTGCAATGTGAATGTCAGACCCTCCGTGATGGAGAAGTGGGAGAACTTGCAGAATCGCAGGGGGTTCAAATACTTCTGTTCCTCACTGTATATAAACTGCCTCCCCGCCCACCGATTGTCTGCACCCCCTGGGAGCACGCAGCACCGTAATCCGGTGCCCGCTGTGTCCTCCGGACACAGTGGAACACCGATCGTTGTACGGGACCGCTGTGCGAGGTCCCAGTCATGTGATCACTGATTGGCCAATCAGTGATCACATGCAGAGTAGTAAGCAAGATGTCACTTCTGCCATCATTGCTTACTACATGTGAAATATTCACAACAGCCTTGTACCATGTGACAAGCTGTGACCAATCACAGCTCACACAGTAGTTCTCAATGGCTGCAAGAATGCAGCCAGAGAGGAGAAATGATTACTTTTACAGCCTTTAAGGGTATAAAAGTAATCCGTGTAAAAAAATAAATAAATAAATAAAATAATCTTCATCACCCCCCCACCATGGTGACACTGTACTGCTAGGGTGACAGAATGTAAAAACAAACCCATAAATAATAATATAAAAAAATAAAATAAAAATGTAAAAAAAAAATGTTTAAAAATTAGAATTTTAGAATAACTAATTTGGGTTATTTATTTTTTTACTAAAAAGATAACGGAATAAATTCTGGCCAAGATTTATGATGAAATATTATTTATTTGTAAAATAATTAAGAAAAACACTTTTTGGTCTTTTTCATTTATATAGCAAAAAAAATAAAAATCCCAGCGGTGACTAAATACCACCAAAATAAAGCTTGATCTGTCTCAAAATGCTAAAAAATTCATATGGGTACAGTGTTGCATGATCGTGCAATTGTCATTCAAAGTGTGATAGTGCTGAAAGCTGAAAATTGGCCTGGACAGGAAGGGGGGGAAAGTGTCCGGACTGGAAGGGGGGGGAAAGTGTCTGGACTAGAAGGGGGGGGAAAGTGACCGGACTGGAGGGGGGGGGGGGGAAATGTCCGGACTGGAAGGGGGGGAAAGTGTCCGGACTGGAGGGGGGGGGGGGGGGGGAGTGTCTGGACTGGAAGGGGGGGGAAAGTGTCCGGACTGGAAGGGGGGGAAAGTGTCCGGACTGGAGGGGGGGGGGGGAGTGTCCGGACTGGAAGGGGGGGAAAGTGTCCGGACTGGAAGGGGGGGAAAGTGTCCGGACTGGAAGGGGGGGGAAAGTGTCCGGACTGGAAGGGGGGGGAAAGTGTCCGGACTGGAAGGGGGGGGAAAGTGTCCGGACTGGAAGGGGGGGGGAATGTGTCCGGACTGGAAGGGGGGGGGGAATGTGTCCGGACTGGAAGGAAGGGAAAGTGTCCGGACTGGAAGGGGGGGAAAGTGTCCGGACTGGAAGGGGGGGAAGTGTCCGGACTGGAAGGGGGGGGGGGGGGGAAGTGTCCGGACTGGAAGGGGGGGGGGGGGAAGTGTCCGGACTGGAAGGGGGGGGGGGGAAGTGTCCGGACTGGAAGGGGGGGGGGGGGAAGTGTCCGGACTGGAAGGGGGGGGGGGAAGCGTCCGGCCTGGAATGGGGGGAGGCGGCTCCTAAAGCAAATTTGTCAAGCCCTGTTTTATGTAACAAAAAAAGAGGGTGTTTAGGACTTGACATCTCATCTGGTTTTATGATCAAACAGGGGAAAGCACAATGGATACCGGAACGCTGCCCTCCTGACATTATATTCTCTATTTTCCATGTAAATCAATTTAATAAGATAAGCTTTCAGTGATTAATAATGCATAGATCGCCTTCTTCCGTGTACCTCTTGGTCTATGAAATTGATTGTAATGACCCCTGGGAGGCATTACCATATTCCCATCCCTCATCTCACTGGCCCCTCCCCTTCGTTATGCATGATTTATGCATTGCATTAGGATATACTGTGTAACAAGAGAACGGTTTTATTTCACAGGTCCCCGTACGATTCACAGGCCTGCAGATGTGTCTCTGCATGAAAATACCATCATTCATTTATGGAGAACTGGCACACTCATTAGGAAGAGCCACATTCACATGGACTTATCTGTAATGTTGAAGACGTTTCGTAGCTTACCAGCCACATCTTCAGTTCTAATGAGCATCAGGAAGATACCCCAGTATTTATGGCCACACTTTAACACACCTTACCCCAAGCTACAAGACTTCAAGACCTTAACCCAAGCTACAAGTGTGACAGAAGTCACTTTGGGTGGGGGGCCCATGGAACCCAGCTCACTTTGGAGAGGTGGGGAGACCCCTGTCTCAGCTCCCCATATCCCTCTTATGTGTAAGTCACCCTGTGCCTGTTAGGGGTGCAGGGTGAAATGTCCTAATATTGTGTAGACATGTCTAGGAGATAGGTGGGGGTTGTTCATTGTTTAATGCCATGTGGTTGAATCCCATTGTTCTAGTGTGTCTTGCTTGGGAGCAAACTATTATGCGATGTATGTGTTTGTGTATTGGCTTGGTGAGGGGGGGGTGTCTGCTGTGTGTCTCTTGTTACTAAATGTAGATTGCCCCGCCCTGTGACATTATGCAGGGAGGGGGGATTGTTCCCCTGAATGTATATATCTTGTATCTGTGTTAAAATAAAGGAGTCTATTTCCTGGTTTTTGTTCAAGAGTGGTGTCCATGGATCTGTGTTCGGATAGGGAAGCGGGAGTATAACGGAAATACCCAAGTGCAGTCGGGGTCCGGTTCCGTTACAACAAGGACTACAAGATAATGGTGCCCAGTCACACACGGGATCAGCAGACTTCATAGCTAAAATAGTGAAAGATGATGAGAATTGCCTTCAGCTTGGTTCTCCAATCACAGGAGGACTCCCCCCAATGCATTTTGCCCATATGGGGCTTACGTATAGAGGTCAGTAGCCCCTATGATTAAGCCCCACATGGGTAAAATGCATTGGAGGGCCAGTGGCCTCTATGATTAGGCCCCACATGGGCAAAATGCATTGTGGTGGTGGCCAGCAGCCTCTATGATTAAGCGCCACATAGGCAAAGTGCACTGGGGGGGAAGAGGTCTTTGATTAAGCTGCACATGGGCAAAATGCAACAGGGGACAGTGGTCTCTATGATTAAGCCCCACTTAAGCAAAATGCATTGGAAGAGCAAGTGGCCTCTATAATTTAGCCTCAGATGGGTGAAATGCATTGAAGGGGGGTGCTTCTATGGATGGAGAACCAAGCTGGTTCACGATTTTAGCTTTACAGTCTGCTGATCCTGTCTGCGGCTGGGCGCCATGTTTTTGTAGTCCCAGCTGAGCCTGGTATCCCAACCAGCACCAGTATACAGTGTCACCAGCCACAGGACTCACCTTCTGCAGCATTAGAACTGTACTGTTGTTTTTTAGTTTAGCCTACACATTAATCTAAGTACCATGGGATGTGTAGATGTTGATTGTTGAAGAGCAGGGTGGAAGGTGTGAAAATGCTGGAACCACCCGGTTCTAGTTACATTAACCCACTGCTGGTGTAAGAAAGTCTGCATAGGTGTTAGTGTCCCAATTCACATGACAAAGGTGTGACTTCTTATCCCAGAAGCTTGAAGAGCTGAAACTTCTCTTCCACGTTTGGTGGGTGGCTGGTTGGAGTTCCTCAATAAAATCACAGCTACGTAATACATTCCAAGCTTTGAAAAGTTTGTCTTGCTTCCGCAGAATAAGGCAGCACCAAAGCCATCTTTCCATTTCTTCTCATTTTTGATAAACATGCTTGCTCAAATCAATCCAAGTAGCCCTGTTTATGACAATACCCAGGGAGATCAGAAAATTCCAGATTATGTTTGAATGTCAAACTCACCTCTTACAGTTTAAAACTGCAGGGCGGATGATGTTACTTGGGCAACTGAAGGACTAAATAGCCACATCACATTTATCCTTGGAAACCCTGGGGAGTCGTTCTGGATTGACACCCCAGAGGTGGGAGCGCTACCATTCTCCTGGCTTCTAGTAGAAGGCCATTGTATAGCGCAAGCATTTCAACTGGGTTTGGAGATTCAGGAAAATGAGATGAGGTGTAGGAACCTCCAGGTGTCTGCTTTTAGGTTCTTCTGAAATTTCTATAACATTGTCACTGTCAGAGCCTGGAATCGAACCTGGGCCTTCTGCGGTGAGAGACAGTGTTTCTTCTCACTGAGCCACCTGGAATGCTGGACAGCTCCCTTGACAATTCTTTGGATGATCCTGCCTTTGCCCTGTTTTGTCTTGAACCTTGAACTCCTTGCTTCTCCCATGAACTTCCTATAAAAGCCATGTCTCTGCACTTCCTGGTTGCCAGATTATTGTGCCTAACCAGCCAATATCCCACTTACTGTTCCTGCTGCCGGCTTCATCTACGTTATCGACCTTTGGCTTGCTACTGACTACGATTCTGCTTCATCCTATCTACTACAATTGGTGACCGACCCTTGGCTTGTGACTGACTCCGCTTCTGTTTGATCCCTGAACTGTTTGATCCACTTTGGTTTCCAGCCTACTCATTCCCTGGTGGGGTGATCCTGAGATCTGCGACCTGGCATTCACACGCAGCCAAATCCATCTCCACCATTAGGAGCTCTGGGGAAGACCGGTGGATGCTTAGACCCCGCACCTCAGGTGAGCCTGCGTCATTCCCAGGGTGGGCCGCTGGTGTACTAATCCTGCTGGTTTCAGGTAAGCCTTACAACTGCTGTAGCAACTGGTCTCTGAACCTGACCCAGATCGTGATAGTCACACTCTGGGGTCAGGCTCGTAGACCAATAGCTACAGAAGTAGAGAGACTCCCACTGATCAGCAGGATAGGTAAACTAGTGGGTCAATAAAAGCAGAGAATCCAAAGTGCTGAAAAACCGAATATATGGAAGCCACTTGCCCTCAGCTGCTAGTAACAGATAGAGTGATGAGCAATTATCAAAAAAAAAGAGACCAGGGCTGAGGGAACTCTGGCTTGTGTTCAATAATAGCCCCACCATGTGCCTCATAGGGGGTATCATTTATGCCAAGATACGTTAAAAACACTACTGCATTAAAAATACTAGAGGATCACCCTGGTGGATAACACGGGCTCTCCTGAAGTGTGGGGTCTAAACACTAACTAGCATTCACCAAAGCTCCTGATGGTGGAGATGGGTTTTGATGCATGTTAGTACCTGGTTGCGGTCCTCAAGATCGCCCCACCAGGAATTGTGCAAGCCGGGATCCAGTAGCAGATATGGCAGGTAGAGATCAAACAGAAGAGTAGTCGTTTAAACAAGCCAAAAAGTCGGTAACAAGTGGTTGCAGCTAGGGATCAAGCGGATGTATGGTTGAGGAACAAGCCAAACATCGGTAACGGTAGTGAAGATACGGGTGGCAGTAGGAGTGACAACAGTGAGATATTGGCTGAAATCAGGAAGTTCATGGGAGGAGCAAAGAGTTCAAGGTTTAGGACAAACAAGGTTCAAAGTAAGAACATTCAAAGAATTGTCCAGGGAGCTGTCCAGCATCCTAGGTGGCTCAGTAAGAATAGGCATCGCCAGACACAGCAGAGGTGTCAAGAATGGACTCAGCACTGGTGGTGGGACTCACCTGCCGTGTGGGCTGCAGTACCAGGGCTGACCAGTGGGTGCTCTCAGCAGCCAGAAGCTCACTCCAGGCAATCAGCCAACACCTGGGGCTGTTTGCAGGGGGTGTATTTAAGGAATGGCCAGACCTGTGATCAGGGCCTTGGTGTATGTTTTCCCATGAGCCCCTGTACCTGGTATCCTGTGTTCCTGCCTCGTTGCTGACCCTGCTTGATCCTGACCTCTGCTGACCGTCTCCTGTTGAACCCCTGGCTTGCCTGACCATCCTTCTGCCTGATCCCCTGTACCACGCTGCCCATGAGTTACTGAACCCGGCTTGTGACCCTGACTATTCTCTGCCTGCTCCTCCGGTACCTCGCTGTCCGCACGTTGCTGACCTGGCCTGCCTGACGCTACTCAAACGATCCATCCATCCATCCCACACGGATCAGTCCCTGTTACCAGGTCTGCCAGCCTCTTCACATCAGGCTTTCCCACAGTACATACCCTCGGCGGACCCCTCTACCACAGCTGGGTGCACTCAGGGGCCGCGACCTGGTCTCAGTCCTGCGCCAAGTCCGTCCCCACCATCAGGGGCTCTGGTGAAAAGGCAGACTGGGGCTTAGACTCCGCGCCCTGGGGAATCCTGGTCTGTGGGTACTAGAGATCCCACCGGGTGGTGCCTGACAGTACCTAACGGCCTGCCTGACCATTCCACCTCTCCAACCCTGACTACGCCTGTGTTCCTGAAGCCTGCTACTTCCCTGTGTCAGTCCACACATTTCTGGTCACACCCGGATCCCTAACAAGAGGTGCTCTGGGCTCAAGTCTAGGGCCCTGAAAATCATACTAGTGGTAGATGTGCTTTAAGATCACGGTCACCATGTTGTAGGCCAGACATAAACCAAAGCATCTCACGAAAAAATAAGCAGATGTTACCTGCTCAATTCTTGACCAATCCACTTTAAAAGGTCTGAAGTTTATCCTCGTGATGGTAGCCATCCAAAACTGCTTCCCACCCCTCAGTTTTGCTCTCCAGTTCCGGCAGCGAAAATGTTACATCTTACAGCTTTGATTGCTACCTCGGTTATACCAAGTGCTGATCGGTACTCTACAGATCCAGAGCAAGGCACATGTTGACCTTTCTGAGCAATTTGCATTTGGCAGGTGCTGTTGCTGTGGCGGTTTTTCTTGTCACAATGCAGGTGTCTCACCGCAAGACAACGGCAACTAATTACAATGTTCTGCGATTATATTTCTTTGGCACTTCCGACTAAAAAAAAAAGTGGAAAAACAAACTTTTCTGTCAAGAGGCCGCTGCAAACCCTCTAAAACAAAATATACTTTGATACGGCAGACTTAAAAAGTCCTTGCAATTTAGGAGGGAAGGCACTCGCCTTCTTTTTTATTTTTTCGGTTACCTTTTTTTTGGGTGTTTCAAAAAAGTGAAATAAAGTGAACCTTTCAATGATTTTTGCAATTGCAGGAATAATCTCCCAACATGTCGCAACAAACAGTAACAGGATTATTTTCATAAACGCTCCACCTTTTATCATCGAAAAGCCATCCTTTAGCTCCAGGCCAGTGGTTTTGCCTAGGCAGAGATGATGTCATCAGTCTGCTGCAGGCCTATCATGTACCTGGTGATGGAAGCCAATGGAGAGAGGGCTTCCCTAGAGGCCAAGTTCCAGACTCCCCTGAGAGTGGGACAGCGGGAGTCAGGCCCAAAGTTGCACAGGTCACCTGTAGAAGTGCTGGTTGGTGGTCCACTCAGAAGCACAGCTGGTGCATGGAGATAGGTCTGCAGACAGGGGGCGCCTGTGCGTGGTATGCAAGCCCTTCCGGGATTTAGATGTTTACTGGGTAGTCGGTTCAAGCCAAGGTCAGGTACCAGGTGGGAATCAGAGCAGACGTAGTCAGATGGGATAGCCGAGGTCATACACAGAGGAGCGAGAGAGAGAGAGAGATCCACAAGTCAGGCCGAGGTCAGATCAGGGGTAAAGCAGAGTAGACGGGTCCAGGAGCAAGCTGAGTCAGTAACAGGAAATCACGGGTCAAAGTCACAGGAAACAGGAACAGGGCACGGGGAGCTAGAGATTATCCAGCAACTTGAGGAAGTGATGAGCCTCCTTATAAAGGCCGTTTGGCACCAAACTGAGGCTGATGTGTCCTTCTGCGGCCACGCAGATTACGGGCAGAAATGCCAGATCTTCCAGAACTTCTGCCGTGGACAGGACCCTGACAAGGCCGGAGGAAGCAAAACTTGCGGTGAGGTTTTGGGGTGGAAAATGTCTTAAGCTAGAAATCCAACCTAGCACTAACTATGCTTAAAAATTATCTCAACCCTTCTGCAACCTAGCCCAAAGAAGAAGGATGTACTCTTACCTGCTCTGGTCACGTGATCCCCTGTGTCAGTGAAAGGCAGCTGCAGAGGATAGGGAGCACTCAACAACAGCTGGGAATTCTGGAAGCCATGACGTCACCCACCAGCTTCCAGTCCCAACTGTTGTTGCTGCTCCCTCCTCTCCCCTGCAGCCATTGCCCATTGACCTGGAGCTAAAACCAGAGCTGCTGGACCACAGGACCAGACCGTAGCGGACAAAAAAATAGGTAAGTATACAGATCTTTTTTAAACAGGGTAGACAGGATAAGTAGCAGGACAGGAGAGGATGCTGCTCAGAGTCCCTGGGGGTAATTAGCACATGCTTGCACAACTTTTTTAAATTTAGAACACGGAGCAGAGTCTGCTCCTAATTAACCAAAACGGTGCAATCAGGAGCAATCAATCAGTTTTCTGTTCTGTGGCCAAGACAGGCAGCATAGGGAACAGGAGAGCTGGAGCTGCATGCTCTTACCTCTCTACCGTTTCTGCCCCCCACTTGGCTCAGAGCAGGAGGGGTGAAGAGTGTTTCTAATGTTGCAGTCCCTGCTCATGTAGTGTAACTACTGCACGAGCAGAGAAACAGATATGAGCTGTCTGCTGAAAGCTCACATCTCTTATCACAAGACTGCACCTGGAGGTTACCTATATAGAAAACTGCCATATCCCCTCAGTTAATCAGGTACAGACATGCTCTAGTTTCTATTTGACTCGGAAATAAAAACTGGTGCAGATAGATCTGAAACAGCTTTTGATGACGCTCCAGGTCCACATTCCAATGGCCTCTGGTGACTTGCACTGAAAGGGTGTCGGTATAGAGAAAGCCTGTCCTTGCTCAGTATACGCACATAAACCAGGAGAAATCCCAGAACCGCACGCTGGAAAGATGTCAGATGTCAAACAAGTAAGTGAAAGCGGTGAAAGCATAGTTGAGGAACAAGCCAAAGGACAGTAATGAATGGCTGAAGGTTGGGATCAAAAGGAATCATAGTTGAGGAACAAGCCAAAAGATTGATAATGGATGGCTGAAGGTTGGGATCAAGCGGAAGCGTAGTTGAGGAACAAGCCAAAGGTTGATCATGAATGGCTGTAGGTTGGGATCAAGCGGAAGTGTAGTCAAGGAGCTAGCCAAAGGTTGATAATAAGTGGCTGAAGGTTGGGATCAAGTGGAAGCGTAGTTGAGGAACAAGCCAAAAGGTCGATAATGAATGGCTGAAGGTTGAGATCAAGCAGAAGCATAGTCAAGGAAGAAGCCAAAGGTTGATAATGAATGGCTGTAGGTTGGGATCAAGCAAAACATAATCGAGGAACAAGCCAAAAGGTCAAGAACAAATGGCTGTAGGTTGGGATCAAGTGGAAGCGCAGTTGAGGAACAAGCCAAAAGGTCAATAAGGAATGGCTGAAGGTTGGGATCAAGCAGAAGCGTAGTCAAGGAACAAGCCAAAGGTTGATAATGAATGGCTGTAGGTTGGGATCAAGCAGAAGCATAATCGAGGAAGAAGCCAAAAGGTCCAGAACAAATTGCTGTAAGTTGGGATCAAGCATAAGCGTAGTCGAGGAACAAGCCAAAGGGTGGTAACAAGTGGTAGTGAAGGTACAAACGGCAGCAGGTGTGACAAAAGTGAGATATTGGCTGGAGAGAGCACAATAATCTGGCAAACAGAAGTGAAAAGGCATAGCTTAGATAGGAAGTTCATGGGAGGAGCAAAGGGTTCAAGGTTCATCAAAAACAAGAGACAAGGCAGGAAACTCCAAAAAAATCAGGCAGGGAGCTGTTCAGCATCTCAGGTGGCTTAGCAAGAAGAGACATCATTAGACAAGTCAGATTTCAGAGTTTCAGACCTGGGTCCTTACACTTTAACACAAGCACACAAAAACAGGAGGCATCTGGCAAGGTCAAGCCTCCTCCAACCTTCAATGCCTAAAAAAGTATCAATTAGCACAAAAAAAAGGGTTTTATTTTGTTTTTTTAAAGCTCATTGGATTTTCTTTGAAATGTACATGAAATTCATTTCTAGTAAATAATCTTAGCAAAAACACAGTCTGTCTACATGAGCAGCAAGGATGCAGATTGGAGGGAGGTAGGGGGGCAGGTACAAAACAGGAAAAACCTCTTCATCCACTGTGGCTGTTTCACAGAGCCTAGATATGGACACATGGGACAGGCAGCTCCTCCATTGCTGGATTCTTCATTTTAGTGTGATAGATTTGAGCTGGAGGTTTCTCACGGCCAAGTACAAGATCTCCTCTATGGTAAAGCGGACTGGAAAGGAGAGAGGATTTCCAGTAGGTAATTGTATGGTGATCTTGTCTAGCTCAAACTGGAAGCAAACCGGGGTGTCTGATCCCTCCTGGAAGGGGAAGAAACTTTCCCTCTGCTCTTCTCCCTAGACATTGTCCACCATTGAGTTCAAGACTATCATGCGCTGGTCTTCAAGATAGTCAAATCGAGGACTAAAGTGCAGCACAAGATTCTTCTCATCTGTTCCCAAGATGAAGGCAAACTCTTTACAATCCTCCGGAATGAAGCCCTCCACCTCCACGAAGTGACCAGGTTTGTGGCCGATGTTATAAAAGGAAACAGTACTATCTGCCATCCTGCTTCCTTGAGCTGGAGGTTTCTCACGGCCAAGTACGAGATCTCCTCTATGGTACAGCGGACTGGAAATGAGAGAGGATTTCAGGTAGGTAATCGTATGGTGATCTTGTCTAGCTCAAACTGGAAGCAAACCGTGGTGTCTGATCCCTCCTGGAAGGGGAAGAAACTTTCCCTCTGCTCTTCTCCCCAGACATTGTCCACCATTGAGTTCAAGACTACCGTGCGCTGGTCTTCAAGATCAAATCGAGGACTAAAGTGTAGCACAAGATTCTTCTCATCTGTTCCCAAGATGATGGCAAACTCTTTACAGTCCTCCAGAATGAAGCCCTCCACCTCCACGAAGTGACCAGGTTTGTGGCCGATGTTATAAAAGGAAACAATATTGTCTGCCATCCTGCTTCCTTGAGTTGGAGGTTTCTCACGGCCAAGTACGAGATCTCCTCTATGGTAAAGCGGACTGGAAATGAGAGAGGATTTCCTGTAGGTAATTGTATGGTGATCTTGTCTAGCTCAAACTGGAAGCAAACCGTGGTGTCTGATCCCTCCTGGAAGGGGAAGAAACTCTCCCTCTGCTCTTCTCCCCAGACATTGTCCACCATTGAGTTCAAGACTACCGTGCGCTGGTCTTCAAGATAGTCAAATCGAGGACTAAAGTGTAGCACAAGATTCTTTTCATCTGTTCCCAAGATGATGGCAAACTCTTTACAATCCTCCGGAATGAAGCCCTCCACCTCCACGAAGTGACCAGGTTTGTGGCCGATGTTATAAAAGGAAACAATATTGTCTGCCATCCTGCTTCTTTATCAAGGACACAAAAAAAATGTTTGAAGCATCACTTAACACCCAGCATTGGATATCAACGGGAAATGCTCTGATCCTGCCGTAGGTTTTTTTTTATTTTAAGGCACATCTCTCGTTTAACAGGATTGCGGGCGTAAAAAGCTTTTTTGTGGTGCCAACCACTTTCCACGAGGGGTGGGAAGCTTTAGTCATCATTTTTTTTTACTCTAAAATCTTGAGTACAAAAAAATTGGAGCACATCTTGGTGGCCCCTGCTGAGCCGCTCTGAGTAACAACAAAACAAGGCAAATAATTAAGAGAGGCGATTTGCGGTCTGCAGTCTCTATTGACCTTAATGGCACGGAAATTGGCTCTTGTGTAGCCGCTGCCTGTTAGTGATGGAAAACTGGCCAACGTTGAAAGACTAATTGCAGCGTAGTGGCACACCGTGTGTACAAATTGACTTTCGTATTTCAAGTCCCCCGTGGGTAAGAGGATGGAGCAGCTTTGTATAGCAATAGCTAATTGGTGGAGCCAGCAATAAAAATGCATTAAACGCTAACTACGCCCACAGCTCAGCCTTTCCATATTGTGCGTTTGCTAGATAAAGCGCATGCTGACTTCTTGGATTTCATGGGGATTCCAGCAGCGAGATCTCCCCGGCAGAGTTCGTAGTTCCATCCAAATGTCGTTACAAAGCCAAAGGATGGTGTCATGCACCCTTGATGGATTCTAAACAGAGAATGTGTGGGCAAAAAAAAAGAAAATTGATATGTCGCACATGCAGTGTGTCATCCCTTCAAAAACACTGAAAATACAGAAACCTACCAGCTGATCTGGCAGAAATTCAGTGATCTCCGAAATATCTGTTTGAGCTGACAACACAATGCCAATGCTGCACTGTCTAGTGTTGTCAGCCCTGCCTACCCCCAATCCTTCTCTGTCCCTCTATGTGGACATACACTGATTTCACTCCCAACACGACTGTCGGATTCCCAAGCCTAACTACACCGCATGTTGGCAAAAGGCTCTTGGGAGATGTAGCTCTGGGGGGGAGGGTATTAGTGGGCTTTCCTCAATGGGAACGTACCTCCAAACTGCTGTAAGAACTATAAAAGCCTGGGGGGCTGGACTGAGGCTCTAACTTGCCATTATACTGCCCCAGCCTGCCACTATCTATACTGCCCCAGCCTGCCACTATCTATACTGCCCCAGCCTGCCACTATCTATACTGCCCCAGCCTGCCACTATACTGCCCCAGCCTGCCACTATACTGCTCCAACTTGCCACTACACTGCCCCAGCCTGCCACTATACTGCCCCAGCCTGCCACTATACTACCCCAACCTGTTATATACTGCCCCAGCCTGCCACTATACTACCCCAACCTGTTATATACTACCCCAGCCTGCCACTATACTGCCCTAACCTGTCACTATACTGCTGTAACTTGCCACTATACTGCCCCAGCCTGCCACTATACTGCCCTAACCTGCCACTATACTGCTGTAACTTGCCACTATACTGCCCCAGCCTGCCACTATACTGCCCCAGCCTGCCACTATACTGCCCCAGCCTGCCACTATACTGCCCTAACTTGCCACTATGCTGCCCCAGCCTGCCACTACACTGCCCCATCCTGCCACTATACTGCCCTAACCTGCCACTATACTGCCCTAACTTGCCACTATACTGCCCCAGCCTGCCACTACACTGCCCCATCCTGCCACTATACTGCCCTAACCTGCCACTATACTGCTGTAACTTGCCACTATACTGTCCCAGCCTGCCACTACACTGCCCCATCCTGCCACTATACTGCCCTAACCTGCCACTATACTGCTCTAACTTGCCACCACTATACTGCCCCAGCCTGCCACTATACTACCCAAGCCTGCCACTATACTACCCAAGCCTGCCACTATACTACCCCAGCCTGCCACTATACTGCTCTAACTTGCCACTACACTGCCCCAGCCTGCCACTATACTGCTCTAACCTGCTGCTACACTGCTCCAGCATAACTACAGCTCTCTCATATATGTGTAATTAAAGTATGGCATTAGGGTAATAACACTCTCTTTGTATAACCATGCCTGTTTTAAATGAATGCACCATCCCTAAATAAAGTATATTCTCCGTCTACAATGGTTTTCTGGATGCATCGCAAAAAAAAGGTGACCCTGGAAACGTTTTTTAAAATGTGGACAACTGTGCTGAACTCCTTCTTCCATTCCTGCAATGCACACAGACTTGGCAAAGGCAGTAGAGCTCCTATATCAGTGGGAATAATAGTGCCCCAAGGACCAGATAAAGGCTAGGAAAGGGCTACATCCAGCCCACGGGCCACAGGTTGGAGACCACTGATCAAGAGGGAGAATTGCAGGTAAATTTGGCTAATTCTTGGACATACACTTTTAATGTAAAACCGATATCTTAGTCAATGCAGTATTCTCTGTGATACAGCGACATCTTTTCCTATGGCTCTGTAAGAAGCTTCTGTGCCTGACTTTTTTTTAGCGACTCTAGAGAAGCTCACAGCGTGCAGCGAAAACAGAGCAATCCGGGAAAAGAGCCGGTACACCTGTGCAAGTCTGAAGGGGAGGAGTGGGTACACCTGTGAAAGACTAAAGGGGAGGAGTCGGTACACCTGAGCAGGACTCAAGAGAAGGAGAAGGTACCTGTGCAAGACTAAAGGGGGAGGAGCCGGTACACCTGTGCAAGACAGAAGGGGAGGAGCCGGTACACCTGTGCAAGACGGAAGGGGAGGAGCCGGTACACTTGTGCAAGACTGAAGGGGAGGAGCCGGTACACTTGTGCAAGACTGAAGGGGAGGAGCCGGTACACTTGTGCAAGACTGAAGGGGAGGAGCCGGTACACTTGTGCAAGACTGAAGGGGAGGAATCGGTACAACTGTGCAAGACTGAAGGGGAGGAACCGGTACACCTGTGCAAGACTGAAGGGGAGGAACCAGTAAGACTGTGCAAGATTGAAGGGGAGGAACCAGTAAGACTGTGCAAGACTGAAGGGGAGGAGCGGGTACACCTGTGCAAGACAGAAGGGGAGGAGCCGGTACACCTGTGCAAGACTGAAGGGGAGGAACCAGTAAGACTGTGCAAGACTGAAGGGGAGGAACCAGTAAGACTGTGCAAGACTGAAGGGGAGGAGCCGGTACACCTGTGCAAGACAGAAGGGGAGGAGCCGGTACACCTGTGCAAGACAGAAGGGGAGGAGCCGGTACACCTGTGCAAGACTGAAGAGGAGGAGCCAGTACACCTGTGCAAGACTGAAGGGGAGGAGTTGGTACACCTGTGCAAGACTGAAGGGGAGGAGCCGGTACACCTGTGCAAGACTGAAGGGGAGGAACCAGTAAGACTGTGCAAGACTGAAGGGGAGGAGCGGGTACACCTGTGCAAGACAGAAGGGGAGGAGCCGGTACACCTGTGCAAGACTGAAGGGGAAGAACCAGTAAGACTGTGCAAGACTGAAGGGGAGGAGCCGGTACACCTGTGCAAGACAGAAGGGGAGGAGCCGGTACACCTGTGCATGACAGAAGGGGAGGAGGCCGGTACACCTGTGCAAGACTGAAGAGGAGGAGCCGGTACACCTGTGCATGACTGAAGGGGAGGAGCCGGTACACCTGTGCAAGACTGAAGCGGAAGAGCAGGTACACCTGTGCAAGACTGAAGGGGAGGAGCCGGTACACCTGTGCAAGACTGAAGGGGAGGAGCCGGTACACCTGTGCAAGACTGAAGGGAAAGCCAGAGTTTGGAATTTCTGTCTCTCAATCAATGCTTTTAATCCTTATGCTGCTAGCATTAATAAACAGATAGTAAAGTATATTATATTTACTTGTTTTAAACTGATTTTTTACCTTTCTTAAGTTGCATCCTGGTTTCAGTTCCTAGGGAAATAATGTCATACATCATTCCCTCTTCAGGAGGGGAGGAGGGTTTTTTTTCAACAAACCACACCCTCCTGTCTGCATGCCTGAGCTAAGGGCAGATGGATTCCAGGAAGTAAATTCTACATGAAACATCTGCCCTTACTCAACATGGCCACTGTCAGGGGGTGTATTTTAAAGTGACTTCTCAGCAAAATAAATTATGTAGAAATGGATGGAGACATAGATGGATGGAGACATGGATGGATGGAGACACGGATGGATGGATGGATGGAGACATGGATGGATGGAGACATGGATGGAGGGAGACATGGATGGAGGGAGACATGGATGGAGGGAGACGGATGGATGGAGACGGATGGATGGATGGAGACATGGATGGATGGAGGCATGGATGGATGGAGGCATGGATGGATGGAGGCATGGATGGATGGAGACAAGGATGGATGGAGACAAGGATGGATGGAGACAAGGATGGATTTGGGAGTTTACTTTGAATAATAAAAATGAATTCAACTGTGTTTTCGGTTTCCGGTGCTGAGAGGCAGCGCAGTTCCGCTTTAATATTTCCACAAACACGCTCTCACTCTCTCTTTTTTTTTTTTGTGAGATGTTCATAGAAATGAAAGTGTCATTCCAACTCAGCAATTCTACTCTTCTCATTTCAAGTTCATCTCCAGTCGGCTCAAAAAAAACGGCAGTTTATGCAAGTCTTTGAATTCGGAGGGGGGAGGTGGAGAGGCTGGGAGATTACTTTTTTTGTTTTGATGGAAAACTTTTACGAAGTAAAAAAAAAAGTCCGTTTCAGATTGGCCCGGCTTTAATGCGAGCCCGAGGAACCAGATGACAGACGGAATTCAATATCAGTTTCACGTAGAGAGAGGAGGCCGGGAAGCTCGCTGAAGAGGTGGTGGAGTTATTTATTCTGTAAGATTAGCCCCTCTGGATGGTAAGCCTCCCATGTCTCGGCGCGGAGCATCAAAAGGCACCAACATGGAGTCATTAGGAGATATTCATGGGCTTTGTTGGGTTGTCAAATTTCGAGTCCTGATCTCAGTATAAATTGTTCCTTCTACTTGAAAGCCAATTCCGCTACAAACCGACGTTTCAGTATGGCGCGGCTGCCGCTACGTTCGGGGCCCATGGTGGCTCCTTTAGAGCTTACACCAACTTTAATCCCTTCAACTGATCTAATATCCTCTTCCAAAGTCTGAAGCAAGCTAAGAAAACTAAAATCACGCAGGCAAACGTTTTCGATCATTTGTGTCAGATCAGACAACGCTCAAATATTAAGGACTTTTTTTTTTAACAAAGGGCGTACCAAAATCATTTTTTTTTAATCCTCTTTAGCAAAAAAAAGTTGAAATGGAAAGTAGATGGAGCGTTCGGGAAATAGGAATTTCGAGACAGATCTACTTTCTCTTGAAGTACAATTCCAACATAAAGATAACTGGTAAAAGGAGCTCTGCAATTGGCTGGATTTTGGTGGCAAAAGCGCAAGTCCTTACCCCACTCCTGTCCTTCGCAGAATTAGTCCCTTCTGCTGAGGCTGCCATATTGTGGCCACTCCATGCCAGAGGCCTCCACACGGCATTCCTGGCCATTGAATTCCAACATAAAGCTAACTTGTAAGAGGAGCTCTGCAATTGGCTGGATTTTGGTGGCAAAAGCACAATTCCTTACCCCACTCCAGTCCTTTGTAGAATTAGTCTCTTCTGCTGAGGCTGCCATATTGTGGCCACTCCATGCCAGAGGCCTCCACAAGGCATTCCTGGCCATTGAATTCCAACATAAAGCTAACTTGTAAGAGGAGCTCTGCAATTGGCTGGATTTTGGTGGCAAAAGCGCAAGTCCTTACCCCACTCCAGTCCTTTGTAGAATTAGTCTCTTCTGCTGAGGCTGCCATATTGTGGCCACTCCATGCCAGAGGCCTCCACACGGCATTCCTGGCCCTTGACCTTTAAAGCCCCAAGGAAGGAATGGAGAGCACAAAGGCATAGAGCAGGCGTGTCCAGCTGTTGTTGAAACTACAAGTCCCATCATGCCTCTACCTTTGGGAGTCATGCTTGTTAACTGTCAATCTTGCAATGCCTCATGGGACTTGTTTCGCAACAGCTGGAAGGCCACCAGTTTGACACCCCTGGCCTAGAGCATTACCGTATCATTTATTGGATAGAAAACATACTCACAAATGCCAAGGAATAAAAGCGTAGTGCAACCACTGAAACCACAATGGTGATCCAGAAGAAAGAACTTGCAGGGTCCTTACGTGAATCAGACTGACGCGTTTTGAGGAACATGCCCTCTTCTTTAGGGCAAAAGAGTTTCTTTTCTCTTGTTATATAAAGAAAGTTTCTTCTATTCCCCTGGAGGATCCTGGAAGAGGTGCCCCCCCCCCCCCGAGGTGACTACCTACTGTCTACTATAGGTGATTAACTACGTATTGTCAAGTGACTCCGGATTGTACAGTATGTCGATGTGATGGGACTTTGTCAGTGGGAAGAATGTCCCTTACATTGGGGGTCAGTGGGAAGAATGTCCCTTACATTGGTGGTCAGTGGGAAGAATGTCCCTTACATTGGTGATCAGTGGGAAGAATGTCCCTTACATTGGGGGTCAGTGAGAAGAATGTCCCTTACATTGGGGGTCAGTGGGAAGAATGTCCCTTACATTGGGGGTCAGTGGGAAGAATGTCCCTTACATTGGGGATCAGTGGGAAGAATGTCCCTTACATTGGGGATCAGTGGGAAGAATGTCCCTTACATTGGTGATCAGTGGGAAGAATGTCCCTTACATTGGGGGTCAGTGGGAAGAATGTCCCTTACATTGGGGGTCAGTGGGAAGAATGTCCCTTACATTGGTGGTCAGTGGGAAGAATGTCCCTTACATTGGGGGTCAGTGAGAAGAATGTCCCTTACATTGGGGGTCAGTGGGAAGAATGTCCCTTACATTGGTGATCAGTGGGAAGAATGTCCCTTACATTGGAGGTCAGTGGGAAGAATGTCCCTTACATTGGGGGGTCAGTGGGAAGAATGTTCCTTACATTGGTGGTCAGTGGGAAGAATGTCCCTTACATTGGTGGTCAGTGGGAAGAATGTCCCTTACATTGGTGATCAGTGGGAAGAATGTCCCTTACATTGGTGATCAGTGGGAAGAATGTCCCTTACATTGGGGGTCAGTGGGAAGAATGTCCCTTACATTGGTGGTCAGTGGGAAGAATGTCCCTTACATTGGGGGTCAGTGGGAAGAAAGTCCCTTACATTGGGGGTCAGTGGGAAGAATGTCCCTTACATTGGGGATCAGTGGGAAGAATGTCCCTTACATTGGTGATCAGTGGGAAGAATGTCCCTTACATTGGGGATCAGTGGGAAGAATGTCCCTTACATTGGAGGTCAGTGGGAAGAATGTCCCTTACATTGGGGGTCAGTGGGAAGAATGTCCCTTACATTGGTGATCAGTGGGAAGAATGTCCCTTACATTGGGGGTCAGTGGGAAGAATGTCCCTTACATTGGGGGTCAGTGGGAAGAATGTGAGCTTGTTATCTTCCTCTGTCCTCCCCTCCTGTTTAGTGCTAGTTTAGTCCTAGCTAGACCCACCCACTCCTTTCACATTCTGTGTTAGTATTTTGCAAGGCTATTGTCTTCTTACAGGGCAGAAGACTGAAATGATATTGTCTGTACTGCAATTAGCTGAAGTAAAATTGCGCTGGGATCAATTACTGCGTTTTATTGAAGAGTTAAGCTGCCGGTGGATGGTGAAAGTCAGCAGGTAACCATACTATCCAGACAGACTAGTGAGCCAACATTTAGTAGCGGTTTTAGGCCCCTACAACTTGTTTACTAATGTGATTTTGATATCTTCCTCTGTCCTCCCCTCCTGTTTTATATCCTGCAGATATAGGACTTTTTTTGGGAACGTGGCATAATGCTTCTAGTGGCAGGTGGTGCCCACGGAGGAAAAAAAAACTCTGATATATGTGGCGGAACAATGTATAATGTTTTCTAGTGTTTAGGAATTCATACGTTTTTGTTTTTCTCCCTCCGGCACACGGAGTACAATAAATCGCAGACTTCTCCGGGTCCTCGCACCTCGGCAGGCTAAAGACCTGGTATTCTATGCCTGCAGCTAAATCACTTCAGCTGCTTCCTGCATCCCCGCGCTCATCCATCATTTACATCTTAATCGGATGAGCCGAGGAAAGGTGCGTTTTGTGACTGACGCAGTCAAGCGATACGCCGAAACGCCCTTAACTGTTCGTCTGCCGGGCGATTCATCCAATGAGATTCCAACCCGCTACGCAGCAAGAGCCGTCAGCAGATGCTCTGAGCCATTCCAGGTGGAAGTACTGAACC